>NC_143394.1:40103085-40256383 GCF_980474605.1 Leiobunum rupestre
TCATTTTTGTTTTAAAAGTTAAAGGCCTATGTTTTCTTCCGCCTGTTTTCCTTTAAGTTTACTTCCCGCCGCGCAGAACACGTTGGCCTACCACCAGGATATTTGAGGGTCGGGAAGTAAACTTAAAGGAAAACAGACAGAAGAAAACCTAGGCCTTTAACCAAGACCCCAAATTATGATAAAAACCCCTTTATTTATCTGAAAAGTACGTTGAAATTCTCCAAATTGGTTATTTTAGATTCGGTGTCAATCAGCACCATTTTATTTAAGCACAACCTACACGCAGAGCCACTATGCGGAAGACTTTAAAAATAATTTACATCTAGTTAACGATCACGCCGCTGGCAGCTAGGAGCAACAAACACGGCACCCCACAAGGAGAGCGCAACCCGTCAAAAGTCGTGCATTTTCTTGCGTACATTTTTCATTGGTTGGCGCTTTAGCGCCTGTTGCCTGCGGAAGGGGAAAATTCGGAAATTGTCTTCCCCCTTTCCGTAAAACGTTCATCGTAAAGGCTCGTCCAATGCAATTTGTACACAACACTGCGTTAGCGTGTTTAAGGGCTAGCTGCGTTCTCCTTGTGGTTGTTGCTCATAGCTGGCACGAGCTTCTTAAATATGCATATATTTAAAATAAATTGAAACTTTAAAGTAGTATTTTTGTTAAACGTATCTGGCCGTGTCCACCACTAAAAATACAAATAGTTGTATAGTATAAATCCCAGTAATAAATATTAAATAATAAAATGTAATTAAGCCTGGTCTAGGTTTTAATAAAAACCATTTTTTCGCGCATTTATCAAAATTAAGTATTAAATATTGTTTTTAAAAGAACAACTAAAAAAAATGGACTGTGTCCAATTCCTAAAGGAAAAATATTAATATATGTTTTATGGTTATTTGTGGTACTATAAAACGCGCGTTTGATTCAAATCGAGCATATTTCCGATAACTGCCTACTGTGATTCCGAAACGCGTATTTTTACGACGGCGAGGAATAAATTTGTCCCGATATAGTCTTGTTAGAGGGATTAGATTGGGCTATCAAAATGCAATAGCGCTGTGAGAAAACCGGATCAAAGTCGGGCACGCGACATCCGAAAAAGAGTCTAAATAGAAATGTTCCGTGATCGAGTCGCCACACGGAGCGCGCTAATTAACGAGTATTTCACGTGTGGACGACACGAACGAGAAAAACATTCAGTACATCCCCCCCAAAAATCGTTGAGGAAAAGGAGTCACCACGTACCATTATAGCTCACACCCTTAAAATAACGTTATTTCGGTATGATTTCAATTGGATACGACTTCGGAGAGTGCGAAGAATAATAACAACAACCGAAAATATCGCGGGAAAAATCACGATCCTCATTAAGCCTAATTCGAGCGAGATAAATAGTTTCCAAAAGGAGCAGCCAGGGGACGCGACGATCGCAATTAGGGTTTTAATTTACGAAACGACGAATAAGGCGGGAAAACAGAGGGAATGTCCTCGGGTATAAGTAGACTTTTAAAACTTATGGCCGAAAGAGGGCAGTTTTTCTCGCCGGCGAAATCGTATTTATCGAAAATACCCGGGTTTCCCTACCTCCGGTTACAAACGAGGTGCCAAGTCAAAAGCGACACGGCGTGATCAACGACATTCTAAAGCGGAAAAATACGTGGCAAAATACGAGAAGAGTCCTGGAGATTTATGCCAACGATCGTTTTCGGGGATGAGTCGGGGCCCTTATTAGGAGTACCGTATAGAAAGGGTAAATAGGCCCGTGCTTAAAATGAGCGGCCATTAATCATTGTCTGTCCTCAACTTCTGGCCTTTGAAGACCCCCCCCCTTCGCCCCCCCCCCTTCAATGAAAAGCGATGGTCGTGTTGGATTCAAAATGACAAAGAACGACAAAGTTGGACGGCAAAAACAAGAAATGAAACAGTCGGCCTAAATGATTGTTTCGATTTGAGTGAGCTGCCTACTTTCTTTCAGTTCGGGGACCATCGCGCGCGATTATCATTCTTCTTCCGCCGCGATAAACAGGAACGTTTGTTATTATTAATTAGATTGGTCAAGGTTGATGGTCACGTCGTTTTTCCCCGCGAAAAAGTACGACTTTGTTCCGGGATGGATTTGGATTGTTTCTGATCGCGAAGTAAAAATGACGGAACGAATGTCGTAGTTGGATAACTGTTGGTAATGTCTTCGATTATCTACGTATTTTTTTTAGGTCTTTGAAGTCAACGTCAAATGTTACCTGAAAACATTAGCGAAACCTATCGGCTACATTTTCTAGTGTTTTTCTTTTGTAGCTCACGCGAATACCAGTGTAATTATAACCAAGGCTTAAAATTTATTTCGCTTTTATTTATGTTAGAAATATTGTACGGAACGAAAATTGGTCTAAAATGAAAGCTAACTACGTTATTTACCTTTTGTGGTTCATTTTGAAAGCCGCCATTTTGCGTCGTAAGAAACGCGTCTGTGTAAATTTCAGCCCTTTTTTTACAAAATAGGCTTAACGATGACGCAAAAAAAAGTAGAACTATATATATAGTGTTACCCTGGCCAACTTATTACGCGCTGCGCGCTACATAGCGGCCGACCCAGTCACTGTTTTTTCGTGAAGCAGCAATTTTCCGCTGAGGGAAAATGGCGCCGCATCCACACAGATTTCCACCATTGACTTCAATATGAAAACGGCGGTGAAATTCAAAAAATCTAGTTACCTAAATAATTTTGTAAATTATTAGATTAAAACTAAGGTAAGATTATTTTTCAATGTTATTTTAATAGTTTTAAGCATTAATATATATTTTTTTAATTATATTTATAGTTTTTCTCCCGAAATTTAAAATATATCGTTTGATATCGAAAAAGTTTAGTTCAAAACACTGTAAAGTATATTAAATTGTAAATATATACCCTTCTCTATTAAAGATAAATCTTTAATTACGCCATAAACATATTTTAATTGTAAAAGTTTGAATTCCCCGTCTTTATTTAATATAATGAAGAAGAAAATTTCTGTATGTATGCAGCGCCCCTAGCGAGAGTTTACGCTCGCTCATTTGCATAGAAGCGTACTCAATCGGGTCGGCCACTATGTAGCGCGCAGCGCGTAATCAAAGTTGGCCATGGTGTTACACTTTTCATAAACACTGGAAAATAGTAGTTACGGGTGTAGGTATTTTTGCCTTCCAAATTGCAGGTTTTCGCCCAATAGTTTTCGCTAAATTGGTAACGACCAAACGGATCAAAGCCGCGACGATTAACGCCTCTTATTACATGGCCGAACGAAGGAGAAATGAAGAAAGGACATTGGGCGCACCCATGGTCCTTCCTTTGACAGGTATACTCGCGGATGGGCAGACCAGTAGAAGATCCGCGGAATCCAATCAGCGAAGGGTTCACTCATTTTGCCGCTAATAACCCGTTTCCTTTTAAGGTTGCCGACGATCTTATTGTCTCGAAAAAGAGCCCAGCGGAAGACGGGGGAAAAGGGCGATTGATAGGAGCGGACTCTGAGACGGCCCGGTTGGAAGAAAGCTGGCAATTTGGCACGGTGAATAATGGGTAGCTGGCTGCTCTTTGACACGCTAGAACTGCTGTCAGGCTTCGCTTGTCGCGCGGATGGGAGGCCGACTTTAAGGAGAAGAAGAAGCGAGCTACGGAGAACCTCGTTTCTTCCGCGTCAAAACATTCGCCGAAGGATTTCTCGCAAACGGCTCGGTTCGCACAGCCGTTTCGCCAAACACCCTCCCCCCCCCTACACACACGCTTCTCCTTCCCTTCTTAACGAAGTAACCCGCCAAAGCTAATTAAAACTAACGCGACTATAGTTACAACGCCCAGCTCCTCCGGAGAACGAGAGTACGCGCCTTTAAGCTTTCCTCGCTTCAGAATTTAATTAGCAAATCGGATGAATTACATTCGAGAAGGTAAACCAACTAGTTCACCGTTATTAAATAATATAACAACGATATAAATTCCCTATGACGAAAAACAAAGACTCTATATAGTTCGTTTGCGAACGGGACCGGGGTATATCATTATTTCTCTCTATCCGCTGCTTCCACTGGATTCGCGTGTGTTTGGATACGGAAAGGTTTCGGGCCTTGCCTTTTCAAAATAGAGCGATTCCATGTCGAAGATGCTAGTATTGCTCTGAGAGTTTGTCCTGTATCACCAAAGCCATACGACTGCCATTCTTTACCAGAAGAAATATTATATATAGAAATAGAAATATATACAGGGTGTTTGAAAAGGTTATGCAAACATTTTAAGGAGTTGTAGGGGGTGAATTGAGAAGTGTGCCTGTTTTTCCCCCATTTTCCTACGATGAGTTAAAAGAGAGCTACAAAGTGTGTCCTACTAGCCCCTGGAAGTAGGCTGCAACAAGCGCAAAACCAAGCAGCAGGGACTTTAAATACTGTTTAAGTTTACTTTTTTACGCTGGTTACCTCGATTGGTTTACAAAGTCATTTTTCACCTATCACACGAACCCAAACCTTTATGTTCACGTTTTCCTGCTGCTTGGTTTTGCGCTGGTTGCAGCCTACTTCCAGGGGATAGTGGGCCACACTTTGAAGCTCTGTGGCGCTCGTTTAGCTCATCGTAGGAAAATGGGACAAAAACAGGCATACTTCTCAACTCACCCGCTACAACTCCTTCAAATATTTGCATAACCTTTTGATACACCCTGTATATAACAATTCTGTAACATTTTAAGGATAATCAAAGTCAATAAAATGACCTGTAATATATTTGTAGCAGGATCATTTAATATAGTTTTAATTTCTTCTATTTCGTGACAGGATAACAACTCTGAATACCATTTGTATTGCCACTAGGGCATCACACCAATGTCAGCCGGCACATTTTGGCCAGAAACCAGTCTTTAGATATTATTATTTTTCAAATATGAAATCTATTAGGAACAAAAGTATTGAATATCTGATGGACCTGTAAAAAAACGCCCTCCATAACGAACGGTAATAAAAATTCTCATACTTGGTTTTCGCGCGGGGGTAGACAAAAACAGGCATACTTCTCAACTTACCCGCTACAACTCCTTAAAATTTTTGCATAACCTTTTGATACACCCTGTATATATATATGCATTAGCAGAAAATCCACAAGAAATCGGGCCCAAAAAGAAAGAGGGAGGAGTGGGGGAAGTAGGGGAACAAAAAAAAAGCGAATCAGCGATTTCGAAACACGCTTGTCGCCAACCTCTCAAAGCCTTATAGAAAAAAGGAACCCTTCGATGTAACCCCTCCATTCGTTCGAAAAGCTCGAGTCGCATTAACTACGGATCCATCAGCGGCACTGAGAACTTAAACTGGGAAAGGGAAAGCCTACTAAAACTTCAAACTCGACGAATGCGTCCTATTTTTCCAGAGTCCTGATCACGTCGCCGTCATCGCCGATGGAAAGCGACAGTGCTCGGTTTAACGCGCGGATGAAATCGCGAATGACGGAATAGTATATCTTCTACGGATAAGACCGTCATTAAATTACTTCAAAGTGGATAGAAATATTTTACGCTTGATCAAATAGTATACGCCAGAATTTTAAAGTATTAAAATAATAGGATTTAGTGGAATTCGCGATACAATTATACGGTGTGAATAAACATTTTTTAACGTAAAAAAATTGTATTTTGACTTTTAAATTAAATATATTTTTTTAGAGATTTGGTGTGAAATTTATATTATAATTATAAATATTTTCTTTCATTACCACGGCGAATACTAATATTGTAATTATTAATAAAAAGATCTGCTACTTCATGGCTTGAACTGTTTTTATTTTAAAAGTTTTATTTTAGTTAACTTTGTTTTCGAACTTTTTCAATTTCGTTCGGAAGGGAATTCTGTTTCTCTATTGTTGACTGCCATCTGATACAATTAAGCTCGGCTAAAAGGTATGTAATTATCACCTATCATATCCTCCATTTTCCAAGATGGCGTCGCATTTCAACCCCTATCCATCGGTTCAATCAACCCAGAAGAATTCATCCAAATTGGCTAACAGATACTGGAGTCATAGATTATGGAGTTCGCCATTTTCCAAGATGGCGTCGCATTTCAAACCCAATCCATAGATTCAATCCTCCCAGAATAATTTTTCCAAGTTGGATAACCATTACTGGAGTCATAGATTATCGAGTCCACCATTTTCCAAGATGGCGTCGCATTTCAAACCCAATCCATAGATTCAATCCTCCCAGAATAATTTTTCCAAGTTGGATAACCATTACTGGAGTCATAGATTATGGAGTTCTCCATTTGTCAAGATGGCGTCACATTTCAACCAAAAACTATAGTTCTCATCTACAGGGTATGACCAGCCAACCCAGAAAGTTTTAGCTAGATTGGCAACGGCAGTTACGTACAGGCCAATGAAATAAAATTCCATAGTCTCTTGTAACCGACTTCTTTTGCTTTGGGATTGATGTAAAAATTTACAAGTCAATGAAGAAATTCTTAGAGGATAGCTTTCTCATGTTTATTTTATATTATTCAAGACACAATGTGTGTTCTGGTACATTTTAACTTTCCACAATTGGCGCATCGGGTGTAACCATAGCCTTTGTGGTAAACATAAAGAGATAAAATATTTTATGATGTACAAAAACCCCAAAAGTTGCGGGTTTTTTGTAAAATGCCAAACAAAAATTTATCTGAACATTGTGTCATTGATTACACTTAAACTTCACAACAATATTTAATTCAGTGACAAAAAGAAGAATTTTTGTGGTGCTCAATTATGTATGATTGTTCCCCAGTAAAAATTTTGGGTTTCTACGTCCCTGCAACAATTGTCACGACGTATCGCGTTTTCGTAGGCTCAGTGGCGAACACTCACCTTCCTTTTGAATAATCCTACTTGATGAATTCCTGATGAATCTTGTAAATACTACAATCTTCGTTCTTACAAGGAGACTACCCGAGGTGTTACACACCGATTTTGTTCAAACTCGGGGGATTGGTAGACCTTCATGTAACTTGAAAAATCCTAAAGGGATTTTATTAAATGGGGAACGGGTTTGCCATGGCAACAAAAAATGTTTTTGACAACATAAAATAACATGGGATTTTGACTGATTTCCCTGTGAAAAAAAATTAAAAAAATTAATAAAAATGTGACCCATTTTGATTTTTTTCGTCAATTTTTATCAATTTTATTATAATTTTGGTATTTTTTTTTTCAATTTTGTAAAATGTTTCACAGGGGTCCGGGACCCTTGGAATCGGTCAAAATCCCATGTTATTTTCAATGGGAAAATTTCCATTTTAAGTTGTCAAAAACATTTTTCGTTGCCATGGCATAACCGTTGCCCATTGAATAAAATCCCTTTAGGATTTTTCAAGTTACATGAAGGTCTACCAATCCTCCGAGTTTGGACAAAATCGGTGTGTAACACCTCGGGTAGTCTCCTTGTTAGTTATACTGTCCGGATCAAAAGGAAAATTAAGCAATGCGAAATTTCCAAAGTAAGAGAAAAAATGGCTATGCCCATATTTTGCCAAGAAATATTGTGTATATAAATAAATTAATTACAAGTCCCGAGAATGGGCTCACAGAAAGGCACCCACTCCATACAACAAAGGATACCCTCTTCTATTAAGTGTCATCACTCTTAGGAGAATCCATAGGATGGGATTGCTTCCGTCGGACACGCAGCTTTCAAGAAACAGGGCTGAATGAAGGCGCGTTTACCGCTACTTTTTAAGCGTTGGGCGGGCTCCGCTCATTTTGGAGTGGGTTTGAGAGTTTGGAGTTAGCATGAGTGCTAAATTACGGCGTGTGAGTGGGGTCAAAGTGGAGTAACCTCTTTATTTAGCCGATAAAGTGCGCTCAGAGACGAGCCTATCTTTCGGTAAGATTACGAGCAAGAAAAGAGATGAGCTTTGGATTTTATTACCAAGCAGGAACGAGTAGACCCGAAAAAATCAACGCCGCCGGTTATTTTTGAAACAACGGCGGTGTTTTTCGCCAAACGCCGCCGCCTACCGAATTTAAATCGGCGCTAGAGTCTAGGGACGAGCACCAATGTTATTGCCTTGGCCTAAGATTTTGCTACTTGCACTTATTTTTATTGATATGATAAAATAATTTAATATTGGCAATATAGATTATGGGATACCTTTAGGGAATTTGAGCTGGTGAATGGGCTCTATAAAAATGCTCTATTGAGAGAGCTTTTCACTTTCCAATGAAATGGAGCAACAGACGAAATGAGCTATAATTAATCGCCAAAAACTAAGCAGATATGAGAGACCGATATTATAAGATACCATCTGAAAGGATCGTGAGCGTGAATTTAGCCAAGAAATCTTTAGCAATTGTGAGCTGAGAAATTAAAAAAAAATAACCAACACCGTTCTTTTCCTAACAAATACTTCTTTAACTACACCACCAACCCATGTTAACGAAATTTGAGCTGACCGAAACGCCGAGCAGAAACTAGAAATATAGGGTCTTGGCAGTATGACGTATATAATACGTCACCCATGCTTTATCCAATTGTAGCTGATTATTATTAAATTGAGCTGTAATCTAGGCTAAAATGAGCTAATGCCAGATCTCTACACTTCCCTAAAAAATTAGGAAAATACGAATCACTAAAAATCTGAGCGACATTTTAAGAACAGTTCTGAGCGTTAATTTTTAAAAAATAGCCGTGAGCAGTTTCCGAGCTGAGAATGTTTATTTTTGAAAATGCCCATCACTGTTCTTTTCCTAACAAATACTCCCAATAGTACATCACAGACGATGGGGAGGGGGGGGGGGGAGCCGTTAAGAATCGAAGGCCGTTCTCTGAGCGCGCGACGAAAGCTTAGCCGGCGCATTGTGCGAAATTCCAATTGGAAAAGTTGCCTCGATTTTTATATATTAGGTGCCAGTTGAGAGGACGAAAAGAGAGGAGAAATTGAAACGAAAAAGCGTATATCGTCTTTTCCGTGAACCCGGGAAAAAAATGAGGGAAAACCCCTAAAGACTTCCTCGCTATTTCCGTTAACCCCCCCAGCTCCGAATCTACCCCCACCAAAAATCTTTTCCCATTCAATTTGGAATAAACCTTTCCATCTATTTGCGGAATGAATTAAATTGGCGCGTTTGGAAGATTCTTTCAGGACCAGCGTCATTCTAGAACTTCCGATTGTACCGCTTTCAAATTGAAACTTTTCGTAACAAAATAGTTTTCGGAATTTCCATAGGATTTCTCCCCCCAAAATTATCTCCATACAGAGTATGGGTATTGTTGTACGAGGTAAGTATTACGAATTGGGTAGAATACACTTTAAAAGCCTAGGATTTCTTCTGCCTGTTTTCCTTTAAGTTTACTTCCCGCCGTGCAAATATCCCGGTGGTAGGCCAACCACAGAACACGTTGGCCTACCACCAGGATATTTGCGCGGCGGGAAGTAAACTTAAAGGAAAACAGGCAGAAGAAATCCTAGGCCTTTAAGCGCCAAAAAAATACAGTACTTTGAACGAAATTTCAAAATTTAATATTTACCTTTTAAATCAGGGATTTTTCATAATTATGATATAACTAAAGGTAGACGTAGATCATATATATCTCTAAAAAACACGTGATACGTCAATCGATTGGAAATATCAAGCCCTCGCCGGCATTGTTAACATTTGTGAGATCGGGGCCCCAGAAGTGGGGTATTTATCCCTTTTAGTAATTTTTGGCAATTTTCGCCTTAAAATCTACATGCTTTTTTTTAATTAAGAGCGGACTAGGTTAAATATTATACTTTCCGTTAGTGCTGATCATATTTGAATTTCGTACCAATTATTACCGGTGCCAAATTCGGTTTGTCTAAAAATTAATTTAAAGAACGTTTTCGTGTTTCGCTACCTTATTTCCAAAACTAGGTAATTTGAAAAATTCGGTTTGTATTAAAACTAATTTAAATTCACGTGTTCACGTTTCGTTACTTTATTTCCGAAACCTGGTAACTCGAAAAATTAATTTTTGATAAAATTCCTCTTGGTTTTATTAAAGTAATGCACAAGATGGTGCCTTGGGTATTAGCCTAGCTGATTATTATTAATAAATTTGTTCAAATTTAAATTTAATATTTAAAATATATTTAATATATCTTGCTTGCGTAATGACGTAAAATCTAAACGAATTAGCGGTATCTAGAAAGTTGAATACTTCGTTCTATAAAAAATATCATTTACTTCTTTCAAAGGGAATCATTTAAAGAAATACGTTTATTACCGAATAATAAAAAAAAATATCCCACCAAATAAAATACTTTAAAAACCCTTAATAATTACTAAATTCGAATAAATCTATAAACAATCATTTAAACGGGTATACCACCCGCGTCTTGGATAAGCCATATAAATCGAAGCCCATTTGAAAAGACATTAAGAGGTCCTATAGCGACGTCGGCCCAAAGCCTAAATCCCTATCCACCGGAGAGGAGGGTTTCTTATGGTAATTCCCAGGGAAAAACCACAGCGGAGAGCCACACCCTTGGCCGAAAATCTTAAATAACGAATCGGAGAAACCGCGTCCAGTATAGAAAGTCCAGTTGGAACATAAAAGAAACTCAATCGAAATAGCTTAGGCGCGGGACCTTCCGGAGAATAGCGCAATTTGGCCAGCGAAAGAATACAACGGGTCCGGAGAGGCGCGTGAGAATGGGAAGGATCGTGAAAAGGCGATGGCGGAAACAAAGCGTCTCTCTCTATCCCCCGAATCCCGATTGGAACCTCCAAGAATGTAAGAACTCCGCCTGGAGTCAATTAATCAGTCCGCGACTCTCATTCAAACGCCCGGAACAGAAGGCTAAGCCCCGGCCTTCCCGTTTCTTCAAGTACTACTTTTTCTTCCCACTCTCTCTCTCTCTCTCTCTAACCACTCTCACCACCGTTCGAGATACTCCATTAATTGAGCGATTCATGTAGAATTTATAAGGAAAGAAACAATTCTAAGCATCCCTTCAATGCCTGTTGCCATTCACGGATAATAGCGATCTTGTTGAAAAGCCTATTTCATTTCAAGATTTCACAGTCTTTCCCCGCTTCTATACCCCATTCTTTCAACGCCCAAAATAATTAGAAAACTACCAGCATTCAAATAACTTTTTTATTTAAAAAAAACAGGACGCGTTTCTTCAAAAGATTCAATTCTAGAGTATACTCGTACCAAACTCTTTTAAATTTAAACCACAAAGAAAGCATTGAAAGATATTTGGGAAGACGAAATTTTTCAAAAGAAAAGTTCCGTTTTTAAAAAGAACGGCCCGCAAATTAGCCTGTATTTTATCCTAAACATTTTTGGATGACGGCCCTATTCTAGGAGAACCAGTGCCAATTCGCACAATGCTATTTTGCTTAAGAAAGGGGTAGTTATTCTGGTAGCGACGTATATTTACGTCATATTTCTAAAATGAGGGGCCACCCCATGTGGTGCATATTGAACATGAAGTGTGGGTTAATGAGAAGCCATATGTCTCCATACGTGGGGCCTAGGAGCAACAAACACAAGGAGAACGCAGCTAGCCTTTAAACACGCTAAGTAGGTGTTGTGTACAAATTTCATTGGACGAGCCTTTACGCCGAACGTTTTACGGAAAGGAGGAAGACAATTTCCGAATTTTCCCCTTCCGACGGCAGCAGGCGCTAAAGCGTCTAACCAATGAAAACTGTACGCGAGAAAATGCACGACTTTTGACGGGTTGCGTTCTCCTCGTGTGGGGTGCTGTGTTTGTTGCTCCTAGGTGGCGCCATCTTTTACTTACGACCATGGAAGAGGTGGTCCCGGGATTCAAACAGAAGAGTTACACCGTCCGAAATAGAAAAAAAGCTACCATTATGCCAATAAATTGCGCAGGGTTTGGTTTATCGGGCCGCCCCACCTAATAACAACACTTTATCAGTGGTGTTTCTCTACATTACAGGCGATAAGCCCGCGCAACAGACAAGTTAAGCTCGCCCTAAAAAAGGAATAGAGATAAGGCGAAAACACAGTCTGTACGCAATAAGGAAAATACCTCTTCGTTTTCTGCTCAATTTCAAGAACTTTTACTTATGGTACTGAATATTAAAATAAATAGGAATTTAAGATTAATCAATACTATTCTAGAATTTAGCGCTACGATTATTCTGGATACGGTTTCCAGCTTATTTGAGTATTAGTTGCAAGATTGATCGAAATTAGTGTCAACAGAATTCTGGAATTAGTGTCCTGATAATTCTGGAATTAGTGTCCTGATAATTCTGGAATTAGTGTCCTGATAATTCTGGAATTAGTGTCCTGATAATTCTGGAATTAGTGTCCTGATAATTCTGGAATTAGTGTCCTGATAATTCGATAATCAGTGTCCTGATAATTCGATAATCAGTGTCCTGATAATTCGATAATCAGTGTCATGATTATCCGATAATCAGTGTCAACAGTAATCGTGAATCAGGGTCAACCGAATTCGGGAATCAGGGTCAACAGAATTGGGGAATCAGGGTCAACAGAATTGGGGAATCAGGGTCAACAGAATTGGGGAATCAGGGTCAAGAGTATACGAGAATCAGGGTCAAGAGTATACGGGAATCAGTGTCAAGAGTATTCGGGAATCAGGGTCAAGAGTATACGGGAATCAGGGTCAAGAGTATTCGGGAATCAGGGTCAACAGTATCCGGGAATCAGGGTCAAGAGTATTAGGGAATTAGGGTCAAGACTATTCCTAAAATCAGGGTCAACAGTATTCGAGAATCAGGGTCAACAGTATTCGAGAATCAGGGTCAACAGTATTCGTGAGTTAGTTGAGGAATAGTCAAGATCTAGAGATGTGTTCGTTGCTCCTAAAAAATTGGACCCCGCAGAAAATTTCCGAAATTGGTGCCCTCTAGGGAGAGGTCCAAAACAAGCACTGCACAATAATTAATTATTACATAATATATCTGGAATAAAGTAATTCAATGTGCCATAGTGATCTATATAGTCACTATAATTATTTATATCCGCGACAGAAATTCAATACTGATATTTCTGCGAAATTCCATCTAGATGAAAAATGAATCGAAGGTCTTCATGGGTGGGGTTTATATATCGGCACATAGCTCTGTCTGTTTTTAAAATGTGAACGAAACAAGCTTACGCATTGTTACACCGAATCCGGATAAAATACAGAGGAAGGGGGGGGGGGAGTTCCGAAAGATAAGAGCGAAAGCAGTTGGCATTGGCGGCTGAGATTTTTATCACGTTTTCCTCCGAACCTTTCGCTATCTGTTCCAACCGCGGCATCTCTTTCTTATTTTTTACGCACCATCCCAATTGAGGATTTGTGACTATTAGTTTCACGTACCACGTAGTCCACCGCCGCCACCGCCGTCGCCACCCTACACCACTCTTTAACCGTTAGACTAAATAGGGTAAATGTTACATAACGTGGGCAGTAAACATATTTGTGGTTTCGAACCGATGTTGCCATATTCAACTTAACTCTAAAACCGTTAGGGTTAGAAGGATAAATGATACGTTGTACCAAAAGTGTATAATATTGCTACATAAGTGTGACACTTCTTATTCTTCACGTGTAAAATTTTTACTGAGAGCTATAAGCAAGACAGACTGCATTACGGGCTTCGTCGCCATTTTGCGTCCGCTTGCTAACGCGTCACACGTAGCCTTTGACAGCGCCTCGCTAGGGGGAGATTTTCTTCTTGCGATGACATCATTCCGTTACTAGCTCTCAGTAAAATAATCCCCAAAGTGACAAACTTTTGGAACAATAGTATAGACTTATGGTTGTACGTACAAGTTTGAAAAATTAAGTTTAATATGGCGAGATACACTTAGCGCATCTTGGAGATTGCGCGTTCTCAAATGTCCGTGACATCTTGTTTCTTCTTATGATTCTTATTTTTCATTGGCGTAATCCGTCCACGGCGATGCTGTCTGCGCCGCGAATCGAGAAGCTAGACGTTAATTCCAAGCCGGCAATACATCCTTGTCGCATTCATCCGCGCGAAATACACCAGGTTGAAGTTGCGGAATCCCTCGGTTTTACTTTTTATCATTTTAACCGCGTGTTAACTTTGGTCGATTTGACTTTTTTGGTTGCTAGAAATAGCTTCAGTTATTGCTCTGCCTGGCATAAATATAAATTCGGGGTGCACGAAAGAAAGGAGCATTCAAATTAACAGCTTCTGTTTTGAGGAAACCTGGAGAAAAATAAGGTAAAAGTATGGAATCCTTCGTTAAGGATGAGATCGAAAGATTGTTTGAGAAGCAAAATAAAGCAGGCAGCGTTTCAGATTTCATAACCACAGTCATTGCGTCGGATTTTACTCGTAGCCTTTTGCGAACTAACAAGGAGTCTACCCGAGGTGTAACACACCGATTTTGTTCAAACTCGGGGGTTTGGTAGACCTTGAAACACCCTAAAGGGAAATGTCTCCATAGGCAACCGTTTTGGCATGGCAAACAAAAATGTTTTTTTACAAAACAAATAGTAAATTTTCTCATTGAATATAACATGGGAATCTGATCAATTTTAAGGGTACCCTTTGTAAAAATTGTAATCAATTTCAAACTTTTTCATTATTTTTTTCTTTATATTTTCTATTTTTTGCATTTAAAAAAATTTAAATGGTCAGATTCCCATGTTATATTCAATGAGAAAATTTACTATTTGTTTTGTAAAAAACATTTTTGGTGGCCATGCCAAAACGGTTTCCTATGGAGACATTTCCCTTCAGGGTTTTTCAAGTTACATGAAGGTCTACCAAACCCCCGAGTTTGAACAAAATCGGTGTGTTACACCTGGGGTAGTCTCCTTGTAAGTTAATTTAAATACCATTAGCTTAAGTTACTTATAAAATAAGTAACTTAATAAATACCAGAATTAAGCTGAACACACGATATAAAACTATTTTGTCGAGCGAGTTTGTATCTTATAGATTAATAAAATTTCAATAGTGGCGGAGTGGTTAGCACATTCGCCTCGTTGCAAGAGGAGTCGGGTTCGTTCCCAACTTGTGGCACTGGGTGAAAACTCCGAACAACTCTTTCTGCTTTGAGTCTGAAAGTACTGGCCCCACTGGTTTAACTTGTAGAGGTTAACGGTAATAGTTAGTGTAGGGCATGAAGGGCTTGCCACCACCGGCTTTTAGGTACAGTTTAGAAGCTGAAATGAAATACTGTAGATGTCTAAAGATTATATTTAAGTTTTTCAAAAACTGCGTTACAGAATTACACCAAAATCTATACACCAAAGAAAGGTGTACAAATTGCTGTGTTGCAAAAAATTTAACTTTTTTGGAGACATCTAACGTCAGATATCACAAAACACAAAAACAGCCCAGTTTCGCAATTTCTGAATGTTTCTGAGAAATCGCCGCCAGCTTTTGTGATGGATCAGCCAAGAACAGCTTCCAATTTGTAGGATTTCTAAAGATTTTTGGGATCCTTGAGGAATTTCTCTTCTTGGTGTGAATAAAAAGGGATTTTTTTCGATATTTTCCTCAATTTGGTTTAAGGGGCTTAAGCTCCGAAGAATAAGACCAGTTCTTTGTGGGCAAAATGACTACCCAGCTATGTTGATGGTGACATATACGAATCAAAAAGCGGATCAGAATTTCAAAACTGGTTAACTTCAGAAATGAAGCGAGTGTTTGGAATAGCCAATTTTCGGTTTATTAATTATTTTGTCGAAGTAAGAGATATTTTTACTTTTGAAAGCGTTTTGGTTTTCAGTCCCTTTGTGTAAACCGTAAAATATCTGCTATTTTACAAACCTAATTGATGACCAGAAAGCAAAATTTAATATCATGATAAAGTTTTACAAATACTTCTTTAAATATTTGAAGGTAATTAGTATCCATTTATTTTTATATTAGTTTACGTTTCATTCGAAATGAAACAAAAATAAATACTTACCTTTACGTGCACAGAAACAGAACCAAGTGAATTGAAGTGATCAACAATGATTTATGTCAACACATAAATTAACGTTTGACAACTAGTAACACCAAAAGTAGCATAAGACCCAAAAGTGTGTCAGATCGGTATAGTAGTTAATGAGAGTTTGTTGCAAAGTAAAATAGGGAAACGAAGAGGGGGTCGGAAAATACGTCATCAAAATCGAGGTACTCCAGCGCCGCCGAGTGAGGCGTTTTAGAACGAATGTCTATGGGCGAGAAAATCGAACAGAGAAAATCGCGCCAGACTATAGACTAAATATAAAGTTGCTAGTACTATTCCAACTAGTAGGTTATGTAGTCTATAGTGTGATTAGGTCTCACTAGAAATGTTAATAGGCGCGAAGGTACAGCTGACCCACTTTTGGGTCTTATGCTAATTTTGGTAACACTAAAATATAATATAACGTAAAAATAAAATTAAACAAAATGTTAAATTACCAATTTTCAAACAATACGAATTTCGTATTACGATAAGAATAAAATTAATATTTTTGTATAGTGGTTGATGACCTTTTTCACGTGAAAAAATGAAAATTACGCGTAATAAACACTGGCTTCATTTCTTTACATTTCATATTTATTTTCCAGCAATTAGTACAACCTCTTTAATTCAAATTTAAATAAAAAGAATAACCTATAGTCCGTTCCGTAAACATTATTGTTACGGACATTTTAACATTCTGATAATAAATAGCCTACACAAAGTTAGGATGTTTTTCCGGATAGACATCGGAACAACTGATTTCGACGTGTAAATGTAGTAACAGACGGTAACCAAATTGGACAAATATCTTCAAAGCTACACCCCAGAACCAAATAAAAGCTTTTAAACATTCAAACGAGTTAGAAAAAAATTGCACCACAAACTTTATGAGAGATAAATATAAAAAAACAGCTGTCAACTCGCATCGTCTATTTATTTTTATACATTCAGCTGAATGTATAAAAATAAATTCGGAAAAAACCAAGAAATTCCATGGAGCTCTTATCTACTGTTTGTCAGAGCGGGAAGCAACCGAGGTTAGCACAGATGTCGGAATCTCGTCAAGTGTCGTACGGATGGAAAGGCGCAAGAAGCAAAAATTAGAAAAAAGTATTGAAATCTCTTCTTCAGAGACGGGTCACACGGACCACTTGTAAGCAGCCAAAGGTGCGAATGGCGTATTTCCTGCTCCAACAAGAATCTCAGAAATACGATTCGTGCGTAAACAAGTACGTCGTGTGGTACGGCGGGGACCGATTCACTGGAGCTACGCTCACCCGACTTTGAAAACTACTTCAGTAATTTTTTGTGTGGAATTGCTTTTAATTTGCGCTTGAAGCAGCGTCAAATATGCCTCTTTACGCACGAAAGAAAACGCAGTGCTTCCCCCTTTTTTCAATTATCTCGCTATAGTTATAAGCATAAGTAACATAATAAGAACAAGTATGAAAATTAACGAGATTTACAACCAAACTGATTTTCATAGTTATTGCGTAATCAAGATGTTTTCTCAGCACAGAGCCCTCTAGTGTCTAAAATACGCGAGACTTCCGCTAAGCCGAAATATCTGGTTTCCGATAGAATATTAGGCTAAAATGATAAAAATTAAAAACGTTTCCTCGGCGCCACGAGCTCATGTTTTTTATACCACGAGGGATTCGCACGCGGGATTCAAAACAAAGCCAAAGCTCCTCGCAACTCCAGAACGTGCTCTCCGATATTAGGCTTAAATTTTTATCAAAAAGTAGTCATCCAAAACGGTAAATTGCGAGTCCAAGTCACAGCTTGAAGAGAGTATCCGTGGCGAAAAAAGGTTCGGTTAGAAAATTAGCATTAAAGCAATAGGAAGTGTCATACTTATTGTTTTTATGTTACTTATGTTATTAGTAAGACCAAAATGGTAATCTATGATCAGTGATCTTTAAATTTTGGTCACAAAACAACAAGACAGAAACGAAACCAGTCGATCAGGTACACTAGTCTGGCCATCTTTCGATTCGCAGCCCACATAGTTTCACCTATCCTATTAAAGTATCCAACTCGATCTAACTCACCGTAATCGGCGTACAAGCCTGTAGCTTTGACTGTACTGAAGTGATTACCCGTAATCGGTGTACAGAGATGAACTCCCGTATTACATAACCAACAGCAAGAGGAGCCGGGTTCGATCCCAGCTTGTGGCACTGGGTGCAAACTCGGAACAACTCCTTCTGCGTTGAGTTTGCAAGTTCTCTCCCCACTGGTTTAAGGGGTTTTCCCCCGAGTTCTTCGGTTTCCCCTTCCATAAAAACTTGTTGAGGTTAACGGTAATAGTTAGTGTAGGGAGCTGTTGGCTCGATCTCGTGGCATGCAGGGCTTGCCACCACCCTCCTACGCATTGTAACCCGGCCACCTGAATTAAGGGCTTCAAAAGTCGCATGATGACTTAGGCCTAGGGTGGTGCCTTGGGTATTAGCCTAGCTGATTATTATTATTATTATTATTATTATTATTATTATTATTAATCCGCTCAGATATCTATATCAATATCAGGAGAAGCAATTTTTGGACCATTCAATGATAACCGTTTGCTGAATTGGTATAAGATCCGAGTGTAAAAGTTGCGGTTTAATATTGTTCTCTAGCAGATAGCCTTTTGATCAACGGATTATTAAATTAAAAGGGAGATCAGTTAAACTATACAGGTGAACCTAACAGATCAGATCAGTTAAACTAATAAGATGCGGCTAACAGATCTGATCAGTTAAACTATTCAGATGAGGCTAACAGATCTGATCAGTTAATCCATTCAGATGCGGCTAACGGATCTGATCAGTTAAACTATTAAGTTGCGGCTAACAGATCTGATCAGTTAAACTATTCAGATGAGGCTAATAGATCTGATCAGTTAAACTATTCAGATGAGGCTAACAGATCTGATCAGCTAAACCATTCAGATGAGGCTAACAGATCTGATCAGGTAAACTAATAATATGAGGCTAACAGATATGATCAGTTAAACTATTAAGATGCGGCTAACAGATCTGATCAGTTAAACTATTAAGATGCGGCTAACAGATCTGATCAGTTAAACTATTAAGATGCGGCTAACAGATCTGATCAGTTAAACTAATAAGATGCGGCTAACAGATCTGATCAGTTAAACTAATAAGATGCGGCTAACAGATCTGATCAGTTAAACTATTAAGATGCGGCTAACAGATCTGATCAGTTAAACTATTAAGATGCAGCTAACAGATCTGATCAGTTAAACTATTAAGATGCGGCTAACAGATCTGATCAGTTAAACCATTCAGATGAGGCTAACAAATCTGATCAGTTAAACTATTATGATGCGGCTAACAGATCTGATCAGTTAAGCCATTCAGATGAGGCTAACAGATCTGATCAGTTAAACCATTCAGATGAGGCTAACAAATCTGATCAGTTAAACTAATAAGATGCGGCTAACAGATCTGATCAGTTAAACTATTAAGATGCGGCTAACAGATCTGATCAGTTAAACTATACAGGTGAACCTAACAGATCTGATCAGTTAAACCATTCAGATGAGGCTAACAAATCTGATCAGTTAAACTATTATGATGCGGCTAACAGATCTGATCAGTTAAACTATTAAGATGCGGCTAACAGATCTGATCAGTTAAACCATTCAGATGAGGCTAACAGATCTGATCAGTTAAACCATTCAGATGAGGCTAACAGATCTGATCAGTTAAACTATTCAGATGAGGCTAACAGATCTGATCTGCATAAGACAAGGAAAATTAAATATAGACATTCCCATGACAGCGAATTGGAAATGGGAACCATTAGTGACAACGACCACCGTATCCCGATTAATTGAGTTTCGTTCCAATCGAGAATGCGGGTGAGGTTAAAAGTACCTGGGTAAAAGCGTTTCGAATCGAAAAATCCGCGCGGCCAAAAGAGTCATCCGAATGTCTTTCTCTGTCTCTACTGTGTCCCTGACTGAGAAAGCGAATTATCGGATGGCTGGTGCGCGTTGGGAGCATCCTCTTTATATTGCCAAAACAGATCCGTCTTAGTCACGATAAGGTCGTTTCCCAGCTCGTAAAAACATTCAAATAAGAGACCAAATTGTTCGACAAATGGAACATCGTCACCCCGGAAGCGAAGCGAATTCAAAAATCTCAGCTTTTTTAAAAACAAAATCATGACAGTTAAACGCGACTCGGAACGGGAAAAAACTTCTCAAATAATGAACAGAAACGCGCTTTTCAAGAAGGCAATAGGCCAAAACACCGTCAATTACGAGCGCACAAAACCTGTTTTTTTAATTCAATTCGAGTTTCGCGTTACCAGAGTGTGAAAAATTGAATTACGCGGATTTGCTGAGCTGGTTTATTCGGAAATACCCACACGAGAAGGAAGAAGATCCTTTCACGGTGGTAATGCCATTAAAGGTTTGATTTTTAAATACCCGAAGTCTTACCAGATGGCGCCAACAATCTGAAACCTCGAATTTTTTAAATTATCTAAGAACAATGAATTTTATGTCGAATTTTTCACGAGTTGTTCATTTACATAAAACCACGCTTTAAATAGTTTTATAAGTTCTGAGAAACGAGTAACAATTTATTAATTTCATCTTAAACGCTTTCATCTAAATGTTTGTTTCCGTGTAAAAGATTTGTCTATTAGTTTTAATTCAAGATATATATGATGAATAACAACGGGTTAAATGTATCCCGTCAATAATGTGAACCAGATCGAGTCATTCTTAAATTGGATGTCCGAGGCCTGATTATTCGTGGCCTCGGTAGTCCAATGGTAGTGGCGTTGGGACGGTAACCCAAAGGTCGTAGCTTCGATACCTGCCCGAGGTGAAATGATTTTTCTCAGTCACTCTGGTATGGAACAATACGCAGAGGTATTCCTTGATTTGAAATGAAACTTCTATATATATTAATTCCTGCGTAATTATAAATAAAAAATTCTCAATATGAGATTTTAATTTTTAAAGTTTTGGAAAAAACCTTTTGATGTTTTTGAATCTTTATGTCAGGATAGGTGTGTTCAAATCACGCAAGCCTCATATCCACATAGTTTGTACGCCTCCAGTTTGCTACCATTCCAATTGGGGTAGGTACATTTGTTCGAGTTTCAATCGTCCGAACGTTGGAACAAATGTTCAAATTTCATTCGTCCGAGCCGCCGAAATAACAAATATATCAACTGTCCGAATTCCGTCGCTAAATTAGTATTTCTTATTACTGTTTTTTTTTCCGGATTTTATTTAGTGCAAGAATAAAAAATAAAAAACTACATTGTAAATATCGTTGTTTGTTAGTAAGTGGGTATTGCGTTGAATGTTGTGGATATTTTAGGTTAGGTTAGGTTAGGTTCACGTTAATGTTGCTATTTTCTTATATTAACAATATTTAAAAAAAAAAACAACCAATTACTAATGTTCGAAAAAACGGACAAACGATTATTCGAACAAATGAAATTCGCCGGTAAAGTTAACATAAATTGAACGACTAAATCACCAACAATAGTTGTGATACATTTTTCGGGAAAATGAAATACGTTTTCGGACATACGATCCTGTTTTCCGGCATTCGGACAAATGATCATTCGGACATTTGTACCACCGTTCGGACGAAAGAAATTCGAACAAATGTACCCAAATCTTACAATTTATATTTTCTTTGGAACAGACATCACAACTAGTGATTTAAAAATTGATCAAGTACGTAGACAAATTGGGATAAGCTAATAATGTTTTCAGAAAAACTATAACTTTTCGGTGTTACGATCAGTGCCATAATCCTAATCGACTAGCCTGAAAAACGTAAAAAGTAGCAACGGTTCCCAACTTTCATTGGTCAAATTTTTTCTTACCACCCAAAATTAAAATCTTCAAACAGAAGACAAACGATATGGCATTGTTATTACAGTAATCTAGAGTTGTTAATTTTCCGGAAAAATAAAATTCGGAAAAATGTAAAGAAACATTTTCCGCAAATCGGAAAATTAAAAAAATTTACACAAATTATTTTTAAGGGTTTTTAACGTTTTTAAATTTTTATCGATATAAAATGTCTAATAACAGTAAACATTAATAGTGTCACATTGTTAATCAATTTAAACTAGTCTAGATGTTTAGTTTTACTTTTAGATTCGAAAAAACAGGCAAAAATGCCGCTTTATTTAAATTTGGAAACAATATATTAGACTAATCATGCAATGAAAACTTTTTTTATTTTTTTTCGGAAAAATACGGAAAATTTTCCGAAAAAAGGCCTCGGTCATTTTCCGGAAAATTTTCCGACTACAGTAATCTAGTTTAACCTTGTCCTAACTTAAATAAAATAATCAAAATCTTGCAACACTTGTATACTAACATTCATTTCTCCCCTCCTCGATATAAGAGTGGAATTCCCTTCCGGAGTACCTAAAGGACAATCCCGGCCGTGCTCAGTTCCGGAAGGCCCTTGCTACGTACTTGGACCTGTACGATTAGCGCTTTAATCGAACTAAAGAACTAAAGAACTTTTTATACTAAACTGGTCAACGACCGAGATGGGCGTAAACTATATTTTGGAGCTCATGCTCTTCTCAATTGGGAGCTCATTGAAGATCGGAGCGTACCCATCTCGGTCTCGGCGGCTTTTTCGACGGATATTTTGAATTATCGACTTAAGGCTGGTTTTCACTAGGGCACAAACGCCACAGCGGTGAGCGTCAACGGAAAAATATTGTATTAGGCCTAACGGTAATTTTTCGCGTCGACGTTCACCGTCGTGGCGTTTTTGCTTAGTGAAAACCAGCATTTAGACTACAACAGCCGCGTCAAATTACGCAATTACGAGACAATTCCGCGAATTAGAAGCGCCGAGAATGTCGGCAAACCATTAACCCTATTTCGACGGACGGTGAAAAAATGTAGGGCCAACGGGGGCTCGGTACGGGCCACCCGACGAGTAGGTACGTGACGTAGCCCTAAAATAGACTGGGAACGTCATCTACCTCATCTAATTGAAATAGCCGAACAATTTCTCGTCGGAGGGAAAACGTGGCTTACCGAAGATAGGACATAACTATAAATAATGAATTGCGCGGAACGTATTATGATTGCGCAGTTAGCGCGAAAATGCTGTCTCTAACAATCCCAACGTCACAACTCTCCGGGAGACGGCGGAGATAAGGCAGACAGGCACGATTTAACTTATTCTTGCCAAACACCAATCAACCTAGAGAAAAACTATTTTTGGCTTATTAAAACCAGAAGTTCATTACGATAGGAGGTATTCAACACTGGACTCCGTCTATCGGACTTTGACAAGTCATCCGGAAAATTTTAAAATATATAAATAAGGAGACGCCTTTGCGCGATAAGTGACGCTATGGTAAAGGCTGAATGTTTCATTAAATTTTAGCTCACAATTTACGTGACGAATGCGTTGGTTCGTTTGCGAAAAAAATGCCAATTGAATACTCTTATCTTGTTGAACTTCTGGTAAAACTGCGATACACTTGATTTCCCACTTCCGGGAAACAGTATATATTGTGCTATACACACGTGCCAAGAGGGAGAAGCTCCTTTCACAGGGAAACGCCAATAGAGGTCGGTTTTAAAACCCCGACGTCTTACCAGATGGCGCCAAAGATTTGAAACGTAGAAATTTGAAAGTAAAGAAAAATCTCTTAAAGGGAGTATAACCCCTCTGGTTTGGTAGGGTGCGCTTAAACTATATCGAGTAGCTTCCACAAGCCTTCCTAGTGAGGAGCGACAGGGAGTTAGTTTGATCGGGTTTTATCCCCAAATTCCTTAAAAGGTTAAACACCCTAACTAAACTAACTCCTTTCCACCCCTCGTTAGTGGAAGCTACCCGGTATAGTTTAAGCGCACCCTACCCAACAAGAAGGGTTATACTCCCTTTAAATATTAATTTATTCGTGTTGTTTTTTAAAGCAGAATTTTTCCAGAAATAAATTTTTGTTTTTAGTTTCTACATAAAACAGCGCTTAAAATAGTTTTATAAATCACAAAAATAAAATAGTTTAAATTGGCGCCATCTAGTATAAATAAAAGCGTTAAAATCGAACCCCTAATGACTTCATTCTAAATGTTTGTTTCCCCGTAAACAATTTGTGTTCTATTGCAAAATTAAAGTCGACCAATGGGAAAATGATACTCGTAAGCTACAGACGAGACTTTTCAAAAATGCGATAAGAATTGGGGAAATAAATTCCTTTTTCCGTTAACTAGTCGGAAGCGAGTAAAATAGACGTGAACTCTTGGCGCCCTTTAGCTGAGAACACGTGTCTTTCTGCGAATAGAATACACAGGGGGGTAGTTTATAGAAATAGCGAAAGAGATTGGTAAGAGTCCAAGCAGGCAATGACGTAAAAGATAACTTGGGAATGCGCGTATGTAAAGGAAGAAGAGAGAGGGATGATAAAATTGATGGAAGCCACAATTAAATAGCAAGAAAGAATGGCTTGACACCGCGCTATTTCAAACTGCACGCCGTCATAGGCCCAATGGTCCGGGGGCTAGCTTATTTTTCTTTCCATAATTTGGCCATCGTCCAGAATTATTTCCTGGGACGTCACTGTCTTGACAATGAGGATACTTGTTATTACAAGTCCCCGCGCAGGATGGCGCCATGTAACACTAAAACCGGATGCACACAGAAAGCGAATTTCGAGCGCGCACGCGTGCTTAGTTGCAAAAACCGAGTTTGCGAACGAGCAAGTGTGTGTGAAATTATATTTTTTTCTCATTTCGCTACTCTCCGAACATATGTACAGATGATACATATTTTAAATTATTAGCTTTTACATTGAAATATGGATGCGGACCTATTTCAACTTTTTTGGTGGGTAAAAGAACACCGGCTTTCTTGGGTAAAAGAACACCGACTTTCTTGGGTAATAGAACACCGGCTTTCTTGGGTAAAAGAACACCGGCTTTCTTGGGTAAAAGAACACCGGCTTTCTTGGGTAAAAGAACACCGGCTTTCTTGGGTAATAGAACACCGGCTTTCTTGGGTAATAGAACACCGGCTTTCTTGGGTAATAGAACACCGGCTTTCTTGGGTAAAAGAGCACCGGCTCTCTTGGGTAATATAACACCGGCTTTCTTGGGTAATAGAACACCGGCTTTCTTGGGTAAAAGAACACCGGCTTTCTTGGGTAAAAGAACACCGGCTTTCTTGGGTAAAAGAGCACCGGCTCTCTTGGGTAATATAACACCGGCTTTCTTGGGTAATAGAACACCGGCTTTCTTGGGTAAAAGAACACACGCTTACTTGGGTAATAGAACACACGGTCTTTTTGGGTAATAGAGCATACGCTTTTACGAGTAATAGAGCATCCGCTTTTACGAGTAAGATAACTTAACTCTTTTTAGTGGTTAAAAGAACATTTTTTTTTGGGGTAATAGAATTCAACTCACAAATATTTAGGGTTGTACCACCATCAGTTTAACTAAATTTCTTTTTCCTCCAATATATAATAAAAAAAATGATCTAGATTTTAATTCTAGTAACCCAATAACCAAAAACCTTTTTACTTATTAGCGTGCACAATTACACTGTACAAATAAAACTAGAAACGTTAAATACTCGAAATTGCGAAGTTTGTTTGATAAAATAATACAACCTTAAATAGCATTGACATTCAGGCCCCGCGAGAGAGGTGGGGAAGCCGGTACAAACAACTAGGGCCCGTCCATCTCAGGGGCCCGGGTTTGAACGAACAAGGTATTCTTCTCCCGGGTTTCTCTCCGAAAAAGAAATAGCTATCTCCAGTAATAATGGCTCTCTTGAGGTCCGGAATTTATATTTTACCGGGGCCCGGGCCCGTTCTCCGCATTTTTAAGGAATAAAATCTGCAAACTGCAATTGAAACCATTGCTGATCCTAGTGATAAATTTTTGCTCATTTTGAAAGGTTTTTTCGGAAAGTCAGGATATATTCAAATGAATCTTGACAACTTTTTCTTTGAAGCAACGAAGATAAAAGGTTCCAGGTCATAGTTCCTCTTATTGCACGCTAGATTAACGCCACATCAAGTAGAAACGCCACGAGTGCATTAATTGGAAGTATTCCATCCGTATCTTTACTCGGATTAAGTCTACCCTGACGGGTTAAAACATTCCTTTTAAAAATATCATTCAAAAAGTTGAAATTTTTGAAATGCTGCCATTAATTGTTAAATTAAATCCGTAGACACCAAAATATAGGTGCCATCTATATCCGCAAAATATTAATAAGAACGTATTTAGGCTACTGAGAACATACTACCGTACCTTTCCTAACCATGGAGTATAAAAAATATAGTAACATCTACATTAATAAAATATTAAAATAAATAAGAGCACATTTAGGCTACTGAGAACATACTATCGTACTTTTCCTAACAACGGCGTATAAAAAATACGCCGCCAACTACATTAATAAAATGTTAATATGAATTAAAACGTATTTAGTCCAGTGAGAAGGTAAGAGTCAACCTTTCATAAGCGCCTCCCTGAAACGGAAACTATCAATTTTCACCAACTGTATCGCGCCATCTAGAAATGGATCTATGATTGCGTTCTCGTTTTTTAAATTGAACTCCTGTGTATTCCGAACGATTTGTTTACCCGATTATTTGAATAACTACCCCTCAATAAAATATCCTCTTTGGATAAGAAAAGGGCACCAAAGGGAAAAAATAAAATCTATACTCAGTTGCAGGTTAAAGCGAATAACCTGCAAAGCAATATTTATGGAAGACCCCTTCAATTTTTCGAATTTCCCTGTACAGTGGCGCCAAACATTTTTACAGCCAAAGGCAAGTACGGCCAGAGCTGCTAACGTTGGTGTTCCACACCAATTACGTGAGGTTATATTCCTTTTAAGAAAGGCAAAATATCTAGTACGTTTGGCGCAAAAATACTAGCACGAATGTCTGTTAAATCGGCGGCGGGAATTTCGAATTTTGCTAATTTTCTGTTGAATTCTTAAAGGTTGAGCACTACGCGTGTTATATTAATCCATTTTAGAAAGGTCTATTGCGTAAATTTCAATGTGATCAATAAATATTTAAGGTAAATTATTATATTTAAGCTTCATTATAGAGTATTATGCTCCTAAACAATCATCAAATCGCACATTTATGTACGTCAACGTGGTAATGTCGGCATTACCCGTTTTATAATTACCCTAGAACCGCCAAACGGAATTTCTTTAGGTATGCCTCACTTGTAGTACCAAAAATAAATTATTACAATAGTTTTTAAATCTTATCAGTAGGTGGTTTCTTTTCGCTTGCTCCGGGTTTTCGGAGTAGGGTAAGAAGAGTAACGCTATGACGTCATTTTACTCCGATTCTGTGCAGTGGCAAATATAGTTAGAGTCGGAGTGAAAACGTTTTTCCAAAATGGCAGCCTGTAGCCATTTTATTAGATAAGCAGACGATTTTATCAGAAGGAGTAAAAAGAGTAGCCCTAATACTCCGGAACAAGGTAATAGATTATGGGCCAGAGTAATTCTCATCCCCGGAACAGGCGAATAAAACGTTTTAGGGTAAAAAGAGTACACTTTTACTCCGAGAACAGGCGAAAAGAAACCACTATTGTTGCCGCGGTTCGGTTCGGTTCGGTTCCTGTTCTTGAAGGAACCGGAACCAAACCGAGCACCGACTAAGTGCTTCAACCAAAGATACTAGATATTTTGCTTTTCTTAACCGGTAACTGACAAGGAGAGTACTTGAGGTGTTTATGGACGATTTTGATCAAAGCCGCCGTTCTCAAACTTTTCTACAATCTACGGCGGCGTACTCGCCAAATATGCCGAAACAGGTAACGAAAACTTCATAATTTTGTTTCTAAAAATAAAGTCTTCTATAGCGTACAGTCAATCGTTGAAAATTACTTTATTTTAAGTTAATTATATTTACACTAGTCAGAGTGATACAATTACAATATACGTTTTGGTAAATTGTAACAATTTTTGGGTAAAATAAGGAAAAATGTTATTTTGTTTTAAATGTTCAAAAACATTTTCGGTTGCCATGGCAAATCGAATGGGTAGTGCAACGTAGACCTCCTTTTGGGAAATTTCATACTTCATATAGAACTACATTACGCCTGACAAAATCGGAAATAAACACCTCGGTTACTCTCCTTGCGAAAATAGCGCTTTAAGATTGAGGGGGGGGGGTGTAAGACATCAAAGGGGGGAGTCAAACGTAAAGAACGATTATTCGATATATTAGTCTTCTTAAAAAAGTAATCATTGTCAAAGAGAGAAGTTTTTAAAACTTATTATCATCGTTCACTTCAGAGAAAAGAAAAGAGTTTTAGCGGGGTACGCGGGGGGCTAAAAGAAAGAGCCGGGGGGGGGGCTGCGTAAGGATGAGGGATAGGAACGAGGGATGCTAAAGAAGCGGGGGCTCCGAATCATTTGGAATCTCCCTTTTCATCCGATTCAGTCGAGCGAATTGATTTCGATTTCTCTTAAACCGTAATCTCGAAAAACTCTCGCGGATCTAACCGGCCTTCGAAGCCCCGATAAATAAAAAGCGCAGGTTCCATTCGAGATAGGGCTCGCGAAAGATATCTCTAGAGGAACCAAAAAAACACACACGCGAGAGAGAATTTCGGGGCATTATCCAAGTAATCGTTTCGTAAAGCGTAGAGGTCAAGTAGTAGCTCCCCCCCCCCCCCCCACCTATTTCTTTTAGTTTCTACTTCTGTCCGTTAGGGTCGCTTCGGGCGACTGTTTTCACCCCCCCGCGATACAGAAAACGAAAGAGAAAGGTAGCAATGAGATGACGTACGGTTCGGGGGTCAATAGGTGAAAATGATAGTCACGGGGGTTCCTATAGGGCCAAATAAACGAGCCCTAAAAGCTCTAGCGACCCAGATACTAGACTGTTCCGCTAGTTTATTTTCAACTCGTGTCACCCGGGGGCGTTCCCGTCTCCGAGAAATACTTCAGTCGTCCCTTACGAAAAACTTAGGAGAGCGCCTATTACAAATGGAGAAAGATTACATAAGCGGAACGTCCGTAAGGGCACGAACGCCCTCTGGTATCCGCGAAAAGGAATTTTTTATTTCCGCTGATCTAAGCTATTTTTTTTGGTTTTTAATCATTTAACTTCGGTGGACTGGCTATGTCCGGACACATAATGTACGGTTTGATCGAGGTCATTTCTCGGCGCGAATTAGGAAACGGTCTCGTCATTGCTGCTATTTCGGAGGCCAGTTCACGTACTGTAAACTGTAAACTCACTCTCTCTCTCACGTTGCCACGACATCATATTTTACAGCTTAACTAAGCAAATGGGGAAATGCTGTTGGCGTCGCGTGCTTTGTCGAAATTTAACGCGAATAAATCGCTCCGTCATCGTCCAAATGTAAATTTAAAACAACCGTTACATTCTGCTACCGTACGGGTTTATATAAATCCCGAGTGCGTGCTGCTTTCGAAAGCGAACATAAAAAAACGACATCCAGGCGTTTGTAATCGACAGTATTTTGTACCTGTCTGATATTAGAGCTGAAATTCTACTTTGTATTACGTTATCCGTTATCACGTGTTTATTTTGATTTTTTATTACAATCATATTTTATAGATTCTACTTTTTGTTATGAATTCATTATCACGTGTTTAATTCGGAACTGGGTTGGCACTAGATTTTTTAATTTAATAAAAATAAAAACAATTTTTAATTTAAATCATATTTTATAGATTCTACTTTTTGTTATGAATTCGTTATAACGTGTTTAATTCGGAACTGGGTTGGCACTAGATTTTTTAATTTAATAAAAATAAAAACAATTTTTAATTTAAATCATATTTTATAGATTCTACTTTTTGTTATGAATTCGTTATAACGTGTTTAATTCGGAACAGTGTTGGCACTAGATTTTTAATTTAATAAAAATAAAAACAATTTTTAATTTAAATCATATTTTATAGATTCTACTTTTTGTTATGAATTCATTATCACGTGTTTAATTCGGAACTGGGTTGGCACTAGATTTTTAATTTAATAAAAATAAAAACAATTTTTAATTTAAATCATATTTTATAGATTCTACTTTTTCTTATGAATTCATTATCACGTGTTTAATTCGGAACTGGGTTGGCACTAGATTTTTTAATTTAATAAAAATAAAAACAATTTTTAATTTAAATCATATTTTATAGATTCTACTTTTTGTTATGAATTCGTTTTCACGTGTTTAATTCGGAGCCGAGTTGGCACTAGTTTTATTTATTTTATAAAAATCAAATCAATCTTTTTTTTAAATAAATAGCATTAATAATCTATTGAATTTATTGATTTTTAAACTAACTGTTTTCTCGTTTAATAGAGACTTGGCACTTAGTAGCTTTGGCCATGGCCGCCATTGTGGTATATTTTTTCTCCCCACGATAAAAACTATTTAAAAAAAACTGTGACGTAGCACTGCCAAGTCCCTATTGTAGAATACTTGGCTTCTATCGGTTATTTAATCTAAAATTAAATTATATCTTAATAAAATAACATTACTATTCAATAGATTAATTTACTTAGATTTAATTTGTATTGTAAATTGTTTCGAACATATTTTGTTACATTGCTCGATATCTGATATTACATATGAAATTATATTTTGTATTATGAATACGTCGTTCATTTTGATTGATATACTGGTTAAGCCCGAGATAGAAAACACGTATAGAGCTAACGCGTAGGAGTGTAGACGCAGCTGAATTGTGTACAGACTGTTTACTAACTAGTTTGCGTTACGTGTTTTCTAGCGTGGACTTAACCTGTCTTCCAAAATCTGCATATAATTTTGGAAAGGTTTCCTCAATGCATCAAAATCGAACTTCCCTGTGAGCCCGAAACGATTTCAATAACTAGCATCCTCCTAAAGTATCACGAACACGAATTCAATCAATCGCGATTTGAAAATAGTGAAACTTTCCGCAATTTCAAAAAGTAGAGATACTTTCCGCAATTTTTAAAGTAGATAAATTTAATGCTATTTCAAAAAGTAGATAAATTTAACGCTATTTCAAAAAGTAGATAAATTTAACGCTATTTCAAAAAGTAGATAAATTTAACGCTGTTTCAAAAAGTAGAGTAAAGCATGACATCTATATCCGGTTTTTAGAACACGAATTCAATCAATCGCGATTTGAAAATAGTGAAACTTTCCGCAATTTCAAAAAGTACATAAATTTAACGAAATTTCAATGAAGTAGATAAATTTAACGCAATTTCAAAAAGTAGATAAATTTAACGCAATTTCAAAAAGTAGATAAATTTAACGCAATTTCAAAAAGTAGATAAATTTAACGCAATTTCAAAAAGTAGATAAATTTAACGCAATTTCAAAAAGTAGATAAATTTAATGCAATTTCAAAAAGTAGAGAAAAGCGCGACATCCATATCCGGTTTTTAAAACACGAACTCAATCAATCGCGAGTTGAAGAATGACGCGAAAAATACTGCCAGCTGGCAAAATACAAGTTCAGTAACAATACCCGATTTTGGGCACAGGGACGTACCCAAGAGGGTCAATTTCAGCGGTGTGGATAAGCCTGGTTTTCGCCAATATATTCTAATTTCCCACAGTTACTTGGCAAAATGTTTTTGAATGTTTATAAGCTATTTGGTTTCTAGAAAAAAAGAGGTAAAAATCTCAATTTTATTTGCGTACTACACCTCATTTGGCCAACTACACCTGATTATGGCAGCTGTAACTCATTTCGCCAACTACACCTGATTATGGCAGCTGTAACTCAATTCGCCAACTACGACTGGTTTTTGCAGCTCCACCTCATTTCGCTAACTACACCTGATTATGGCAGCTCTACCTTATTTCGCCAACTACACCTGATTATGGCAGCTCTACCTCATTTCGCCAACTACACCTGATTATGGCAGGTCTACCTCATTTCGCCAACTACACCTGATTATGGCCGCTCTACCTCATTTCGCCAACTACACTTGATTATGGCAGCTCTACCTCATTTCACAAATTACACCTGATTATGGCAGCTCTACCTCATTTCACCAATTACACCTGATTTTTGCAGCTCTACCTCATTTCACCAATTACACCTGATTATGGCAGGTCTACCTCATTTGGCCAACTACAACTGATTATGGCAGCTCTACCTCATTTCACCAATTACACCTGATTTTTGCAGCTCTACCTCATTTCACCAATTACACCTGATTATGGCAGGTCTACCTCATTTGGCCAACTACAACTGATTATGGCAGCTCTACCTCATTTCGCCAATTACACCTGATTATGGCAGCTCTATACCTCATTTCGCCAACTACACCTGAGTATGGCAGCTCTACCTCATTTCGCTAATTACACCTGATTTTTGCAGCTGTAACGAATTTCGCCAACTACAACTGATTATGGCAGCTCTACCTCATTTCGCCGACTACACCTCATTTCGCCGACTACACCTCATTTCGCCGACTACACCTCATTTCGCCGACTACACCTCATTTCGCCGACTACACTTCATTTCGCCGACTACACCTCATTTCGCCGATTACACCTCATTTCGCCGACTACACCTCATTTCGCCGATTACACCTCATTTCGCCGACTACACCTCATTTCGCCGACTACACCTCATTTCGCCGATTACACCTCATTTCGCCGATTACACCTCATTTCGCCGATTACACCTCATTTCGCCGACTACACCTCATTTCGCCGACTACACCTCATTTCGCCGATTACACCTCATTTCGCCGACTACACCTCATTTCGCCGACTACACCTCATTTCGCCGATTACACCTCATTTCGCCGACTACACCTCATTTCGCCGACTACACCTCATTTCGCCGACTACACCTCATTTCGCCGACTACACCTCATTTCGCCGATTACACCTCATTTCGCCGACTACACCTCATTTCGCCGACTACACCTCATTTCGCCGACTACACCTCATTTCGCCGATTACACCTCATTTCGCCGACTACACCTCATTTCGCCGACTACACCTCGAAAATGAAAGAAGGGTAAATGAGAATGACTTACCCGGCATGCTCATCAGAGCTTTCGACGGTCTCCATCGCAACGTCTTCAGTGTCCATTTTGTTAAGCCTTGGTCGAATTAATTATCCCAACGTTTACATACAGCGCGCTTCCAAAATAAGTCGAGAAGAAATCTTAAGAGGAAAATAAGAAACGGGGAGAAAAGGGAAAATTAGTTTTTAATAACCGGCTTCATTGAACAATTTTTAAGCCTATAAATAGTACGAAATTACCTCGGCACGTTAAAAAAAGAAATGGGGAATGAAAAAACCAAATATAGTTAGGCTTAGCAAAATTTTCATTTTCAAATTTAACGATGGTTTTATTTTTATTTTTGGTGTATAAGCTTAAAGTCGGGCCAACGGCTTTGGAAAAATGTTGCCGATGTATTTCGCGATAACTTAAATGCGTTTTTATTTTTAGCTACTGTTTCTAAATATTTGTCAGCGGAGACGAGTGGGGATCCTAAAATTTTTTGAATATTCGAGGGACGTCGAGGGCTTACCTAAGCAGATAAGGTTAGGAAGAAATTCCTTCGGTAATCTTCAATTAAAGTACTTGGGAAAAAACGCCGGGAAAAAAATCAAACTTCATTAATTTATTCCCCCCCCCCCTCCAGTATAGCCTACTGGGGAAAAGACTTAGCTAGTTGACTGAAACTGCGCGGTATGTGGGGGTGGCTTGCAAAGAATGAACTCTGTGAGGGTTTTTACACCACCATTCCGATTGGAATCACTTTCCGCTTCTCAGTCACGGGAAGCTCCGAACATTGTTGAAAACTATAATTAGTCTGGCAAATTAAGAGCCACTTTTACGAGATAAAAAAAAATTGTTTTCTCGATGAGCGAGTTTACGCTATACACTATCAACTCGCGAGTCAGCGATTTGAAAAAATGTTCTATTCGTCCATTTTGGTAATCAGTAAAAGAACACCGTTGCAAAATGGCTATTTTCAGAATATATCTGATAAAAACGAAATCTGTACCTTCTTAGGATCGGTGCAGTTTTCAATGTGCGCGATTTTCATCACTTAGCATCACGTACGACCTAAAATATCCGTAGGAATATTTACTTTATTTATAAACCATACTTCCCGTATGAAAATCGTTATAATAACGAATTTCTAACACTCCATTTCATTTGCTTCCCTCCCCCCCCTCGGAATTTTTACGAGCTAAAAAAGTTCACAAATAGGCAGAACAAAAGATTTTCCCAAGACAAAATATCTTATCCTGAATTATGCAATAACTATATATTTCGATTTAAAATCCAAAAAGTATTTAATTTGACGCGTTTTCCCCAGACCCCCGTAGGCCCGGATATAACATAAGCGGTATAGAAACAAGACTACTGTAGTGTTTAAATATAAATAGTATATTTTAAATAAACCGCGTTATACCAATCTGTACGCGATACCATTGCCATCTAGTATGGATAGATAAGTTTTGTATCTGGTGAGAGTGAGTAATGCGCTATGGTTGAGGACGGTATTCAATGTTTGTTTATACTTACATAAACCGAACAATCATTATATACCAACCAACTCATTGGCGTAGGAACGGGGGATACAATGTACCCCTCTTAAAATTGATGGGGTGGCGGAGTGGTTAGCATTTTCGCCTCGCAGCAAGAGGAGCCGGGTTCCATCCTAACTTGTGGCACTGGGTAGAAACTCGGAACTACTCCTTCCGCGTTGAGTTTGCAAGTTCTCTCCCTACTCGTTTAAGGGGTTTTCCCCCGGGCTCTTCGGTTACCCCTCCCATGAAAACTCGTTGAGGTTAACGGTAATAGTTAGTGTAGGGAGCTGTTGGCTCGCGCGGCTTGAAGGGCTTGCCACCACCCTCCTACGCATTGTAACCCGGCCACCCGAATTAATAGCTTTAAAAGTCGCTTGATGACTTAGGCGGTGCCTTAGGTATTAGCCTAGCTGATTTTTAAAACTGTATTTTTTATTACGTTTAAGAGGAGCGTTAAATTCAATATTCAAACTGTACCCCCCTTAATCCGAAACGTTCCTACGCGCCTGTACTTCTGGGGTACGTTCAGTAACGCTCATCAAAAACATCGATGAGTAATCGATGCCAACATTTTAATACTGTACGATTTCTCGCGTTTCCGATTTGACGTCACGATGGGCATCCGATGTTCATAAAAAAAACCATCTCGCAGAGAAGCTTTTTTTGATTTCTTAACGTCAAACGCGTCGGTGAATTCCGAAAAAATGGCTGAAAATCCAGAAAATTATACAGCTGTAGTTTTAATCAACAATTCCACTGGTTTGCTTTACGAAACGATAGAATCAATAAATGATCACGACAAAATTTTAACAGCGCTCACTAGAAATAACACAAGTTCAGTAACTTCCTACGACACTATGACGACTAGCGCTCTTTAAGTAAAAATTGATTTTTCCCAGATTTGCGTTACTGAACGTTACCCTGATAAAGCACAAACTAGAGTTGTTAATTTTGCGGAAAAATTCCAGAAAACCTTGAAAAAAATTGAAACAAAAATTACTTTTTAAGGGTTTTAAATGTTTTTAACTTTTTATCGATATAAAATGTCTAATATCAGTAAACATACTACAAAACATTAATAGTGTTACATTGTTAATCAGTTTAAACTAGTCTAGAGGTTTAGTTTTACTTTAATATTCGAAAAAATGAGGCGAAAATGCCGCTTTAGGTAAATTGGAACAATAGCCCCGCCACTCCCTTTCCCGACCCCCTTAAAGTACTTTTTAAGGAGATTCCAATGGTGCAAAAATTATTCCCCGTAAAGCATTATTAAAAAAGTTAGGGTTAGTTAAACGAAAAGTGTAACGTAACTAGCTAAAAAAAGGTCTTTTAATCGAATTTTATACCATCTAAGTATTGGCGCCTGGCGGCGCCGCACGTTCGCTACGCTCTCGTGCTGGGGGCGCGCGGTGCCACCCCAACGCCATTCTTGCTATCACGATGGGCCGTCTGTAACGCGACCTAGAGGACAGTACCTAGCCAAACGCACCTAGTATCGTCCAGTCCTTGATTATGCCGATTAATGTTTTGTCGTCTATATCTCCTTAAGTAATAATTCCCGAAAATTAATCTCGACTAATTTTAAGGAATCGTTGGCCAGATCGTGGATTTTAATTTTAATCCTTTAACAAAAGCTTTGTTTCGGGAACCGTCATTTTAATCCTTAGTCCCCACGTCTACTACAGCAGTATATTTCTAAAATATTGTGGTCCTACTGGCTCCATTACCACTCCCAATAAATAAAGAAAGGCTGATTTTCGACCGGGAAAAAACGGCGCGACGGCGAGCTCCCTTCGCCGCGGCGAGAATTCTACGCCTCGAACCGTTCAGTTTGTACATCTTTAAAATGAGTATATCTTTAAAATTAATTATTTGCGGCTAATAATTTTTGCACCATTAGGTTCCCCATAATAAGTACGTTGGTAAGGTGTAACTAAAAAGTTGAAACTAATAAAAAATAAAAATAATAAATAGCCCCGCTGTATTTAAATTTGCAAACAATATTAGACTAATCATGGAATGAAAACTTTTTTATTTTTTCGGAAAAATAAGCTCTCAGTCATTTTCCGCGGAATATTTTCCGACTTACATTTAATTATATCTTAAATCGGTGACATAAATTACATTTAATGATCAAATGGCAGGAGCGAGAAGATTCCTGAATATAAGAAAAAAAGCAAACGACTCTTTTCATTCGATGCAGGTATTAGCTCTCAGGAACAACGGGTTCGAACTCGATCCAGCCCTTAAATGGAGACGAAGCTAGCGAGCATTCGGATCATCATGGGCGTTCTCCTCCGAGCTTACAAGGAGAGAAATACCAAACAACGGAGCAAAAAACCGACAGAGTAGCGAAGAGAGATAATATATAGAAAGAAGTATGGTGTCCGTCAAAAAGTGGACAGATTCTTCGGTTATCACTAAGAGAGGGCGTATCCCCAGCGAGACGTACAAAAAATCCCTTCTTTCCAACAGAGTATTCTGACGCAACCCCGCGTCGGCCATTTTTAGAATGTCGTTGAGGAAATTCTCTTTTCTTTTGTTATTTAGGTTCTTCTTGTTTCGTTCGGAAACTGTCGATATCGAAAGAATCACTTGGGAGCGACGTCGAAGCTGGAAGGGTGGACTGGTAGCTGAGGACGCGGATGACTGGGCCGCGAGGTGACAGGGTGTACGAGAAGACACACTCGAGTTCTTTCTCTTCTCGGCTCCCTCCGCGCGCCGTGTCACGCTTGATCTGATTCGAGTCATGTCCCGTTGACGAAATGCAGGCCGCGTTTTTAGATTAGGAAAAGCGGTCGTTGTCTCTCTATTTTTAGCGTCGCTGTCTGTGTACGGCCCGTGAAAGGAACACGACGCCTTGTCCCATTGTATTCGCTCCAAGATACAACGCAACACGATAATAATGTCGCACGTCCAAAATAATAACGTTCACGACTCTTCGCGAAAAATAAACCACGCTTTACGCCGTGTTTCGATTTAATATCTCATTTTAACCAGGGTGCTTCGAAATCAAGGTTACCACAAACGTTTTCGGGTACCTAAGAGTATGGACCCATTTACCCCCCTCGCCCGATAATGCAACTTACCAAGCTCGCGAAAAAAAAATTATATTTACTTACAACTTACAAGGAGAGTACCGGAGGAGTTAAAGGCCGATTTTGTTCAAAGTCGAGCGTAATGTAGACCTATATGAAGTATGAAATTTCGTAAAAGGTGACGTTGCACTACCCATTCGATTTACCATGGCAACCGAAAACGTTTTTGACCACTTAAAACAAAAATAAGATTTTTTTCTTATTTTACCCAAAAATTTCCAATTTACCCAAACTTGATGAAGTTTACCTATAAATGTGGTTCAAATTACCCATTTCATGATTTTAAAATTTTTAAATGGAGATTTCTTGTTTTAAGTGGTCAAAAACAATTTCGGTTGTCATGGTAAATCTAATGGGTAGTACAACGTCTACCTTTGTGAAATTTCATATCTCATATAGGTCTACATTACGCCTGACTTTGAACAAAATCCGCAATAAACACCTTGGGTACTCTCCTTGTTTGTAAAAATGGGAGGCTATTCTGTAAAAATCAAAAATTAACAAAAAATCACGATCCGCCAAAAATGACAATGCGCGTGTGCAGAAGAGGCTGCAATCGAAGTATCAGATTATCGATCGTATTGATCAAATTCAAAATCGTTGCGGTCTGTAATTTTAATGAAATGCTTCGACATACGGTCGATGTTGCCAATTTAAGTCTTGAGCACCAAAAACTGGTATTTTACGTCCGCTTAAGCATTTAGTTTATGATTTGAATAAAATACCGGATATCGCGTAACATACTGCCAATACTTAAAATTGAAATTACACAATCGATAGTTTGTTATTTCGATATCCGCCCCTTCTCCACACGCGCATTGCCATTTTTAACAGATCGATATTTTTTCAATTTTATCTTAGTAGACTGTTGTACAGTAAATTTGAAATAAAGCATATGAAATTCATTTTTTGAAAATTTATATTAAAATAATAATTTTTTTAAATACGTTTCTTAGTTCATATTTGAACCAGAAAATATATTTAACCAAACTCCAATATAATATTCAGAGCTGAAAAATCCCTCCCTTGAGAAATGCTAAGAAACCACATTTATTACCCCAAAGTGGGCTTAAACATTGCCTGATGCATCAACGGATAACTCAATTCTTGTTTCTAACCTTAAAATATGAAAAAAAAAAAATTAAAAAATCCAATTTATTTTTGTCATGTTAAGTGAGGGTACACAAATGTCTTACAGGAAACCATTTAGAGCGAAAAATAATTTTTGAAACTATATTAAGCGAAGTTTTACGTAAAACTATAAACCAAATATTCAATTCATTATAAATTCAGCATTAAAAGAAAAACGAAATAGATCTTCACTATTTGGAACTGGTGGCGCCATCTCTTAAGACTTCGCGTATTTAGAAATAGTACCTCTAATGGCGTAACCCCTGTAAAATACCCTTCTCCTTCCTAATAATATGTATTGGTCTATTTAGGATATTTCCAGGGTTTTGGTTTTGGTACCTAGAATCGTACAATGTTATTTTAAAATTAAAGTTAATATAAAAATCATGAAGTGTCTGTTTCTTTAAAGATGTAGTTTATTTATGGATATTATTCACGGCTATTATACGATTTGATATGTAACAAATAAGTTTTTATTCGGACAATTTTCGGATATGGATATAAAACAATTATCGGAAAATTTCCTATCCGAACGCCGAGCCCTATTCGGGACAAGATATACTAAAGGCAATAAACAGGGTTTTTCAAAAGGTTATGTATAAATTTGAAGGAGTTGTAGGGGGTGAGTTGAGAAGTATGCCTGTTTTCCCCCATTTTCCTACGATGAGTTAAAAGAGCGCTGGAGAGCTTCAAAGTGTGGCATACTAGCCCCTGGAAGTAGGCTGCAACAAGCGCAAAAGGAAGCAGCAGGGACTTTAAATACTGTTTAAGTTTAAATTTTTACGTTGGTTACCTCGATTTGTTTACAAAGTCCTTTTTCACCTATCACACGAACCCAAACCTTAATGTTCGCGTTTCACTGCTGCTTGGTTTTGCGCTTGTTGTAGCCTACTTCCAGGGGCTAGTATGCCACACTTGGAATCTCTCTGGCGCTCTTTTAACTCATCGTAGGAAAATGGGGAAAAACAGGCATACTTCTCAACTCACCCCTACAACTCCTTAAGATTTTTGCATCACCTTTTGAAACACCCTGTAAAGTGACAATTCTGTAACATTTTAACGATAATCAAAGTCAATAAAATGACCTGGAATATATTTGTAGCAGGATCAGTGGCGCCGATCCCATGGGGGCGGCGGGGCCGAAGCCCCCATTGGGAAAAATCAATGGGGGGAGAGCCCCCATTGGTAAAACCGCCTATGTTAAAGGCTATTTACTTTTAAGCATCCGTAGCAAGAAAGTGTTGCCAGCAGCCTCATTCCAAGTTTATTAGTGAGCTTCGGCCCCCATTGGTGACAAAAGTGATCGGCGCCACTGAGCAGGATCATTTAATATAGTTTTATTTCTTCTATATCGTGACAGGATAGCAACTCTGAATACCATTTGTATTGGGGCATCACATTTTGGCCAGAAACCAGTCTTTAGATATTATTATTTTTCAAATATGAAATCTATTAGGAACAAAAGTATTGAATGTCTGATGGACCTGCAAAAAAACGCCCTCCATAACGAACGGTAATAAAAATTCTCATACTTGGTTTTCGCGCGGGGGTAAATCTCGTATGGACGACTAAGGTTCAACCCTTCATAATTTGATAGCAGCGATGGCCGTTGAGGTCGGCCGGAAAAATCACTTTTGAAGGCTAGAGCCCCTACTCAATTCAGTTTTCCCCTCAATTTCCATATTGGAAATACAACTTGAACCAAAAATCTTCGAAAGAGTGAACGCGGAGATACGAAAATGCCAAAGTAAAGGAAGATATTCGGGGATTTAAGGGGGGGGGGGTAGGAAGTTGGCTGGTCATCGCGTGCGACCTATCATCAGGTGGTATCTGACGAACTCGCCGCCCACCGGCGTCCAGTCGATTTCGGAGCAAAATCTTTTTTTTCGCGAAGAAAGGGCGAGCGAACCAAATGGCTGTCCGATAATTTAAAAGCCATCAAAAGCACTCCTCATTGATGAACTGCCATTTTTTATCGGCCTATCTTCGATAGTCAACACGCCGAAGCGTTTGATGTTCCCCGAAAGAACCCCAAAAATCTATTCAAAATTATAAAGAGAGCCTTATGGCCGATGTCGTTAAGAAAATTACTTTCCCGCCGTTCCTGACTCGCCTTCTTTTTATGATTTCGCGAACCCCCAGCGCCATCTTCCTTTCTTCCGAGCAACGATAAAGGGTCGCTTTTTTTAGAATAGGTTTCGAAACTCGGCAGTGTCTTTATTTCGCGATAGGGCGCGCTTTCGCGAAGGTGATTTTAACGGCGATATAATTAATAATTTGTAGTTTGGCGAAGTTTTGAATAAACGACCTTTCGGCCTCCCCTCCTTTCTCGCTTCTAATGGGATTTACATTTCATTAATCTGCCTCTTATGAATTTTACTCATCTATTACCCGTACGAGAGCAGTTTGGGTAATGACGCCTACTAAATTATCGAGTCTAGTTACTACCGCCAGGAGTGCTGATTCAGAAACGGCTTCGAACGTCAATCGATTACCTAATCGGTTAATCGATCGGCCCTAGCTGACTTTGCCAGATTCGATTAATATTAATCGCTTCTAACTGTACTATCGAATTAATTTCGAGGATATTAAACTGAGGATTTTTTCGTACTAACTGCCCGGCGATACGACACTCGAGTAATAAGGCGCGCGCGAGATAAGTGACTGGAACGCCATCTGCTAGAAAAAAAGCGCTTAGTTTACAATTTTCCTTTCTTACGTTTCTACAAAAATGAGATAATCCCGGATTTCGAAAACCTGCCGTAGATGGCGCCAAAATATACAGGGTGTTTCAAAAAGGGTGGTATGAGCGAAGACTTACGGGTTGTACACCTCATTTTGAGTCGAAAATGTTCTATGACATTTTTTCGATTTGGGCCGCCGTTTAGAAGTTACGAAACACTTGATGTATGGATGACCCCTAATTTTAACGCTAGTTTTAATAAAATAATCAAACAGTTTTCGAAGCAAGTGAATTTTTCATTATACTTCAAAACTTAACGTTTGCCCACTATAGACTTTGTTTGTCGTAGTTATTTAAATGAAACCATGAGAAAAGTACAATTTAAATTTGTATTATCTAAATCGACAGCCAGAAAGTCGATTTTTAAATATAGCTAAGGTGCCTTATACGTGAACGAAGTATTTTTCAAAATAAAGGAATATTGTAAATGAAATAATTACCAAACAATTTGATATTTCACTGCGTACTATGGTTTGTTTTCCTTAAGTAAGCCGATAAATGGTAGTCATAAACAAATTGTTTAGATAATAAATTAGGTTGTTTTCCGGTTGTTCACTTAATAGAATAAGCTAGAGTTGTTAATTTCACGGAAAAATAAAAAAATTAAACATATCTTATTTTTTAGGGGTTTTAGTCGAAAAAATGAGGTAAAAATACTGCGAAATTTAAATTTGCGAATAATATTAGAATAATCATGGAATGAAACCGTTTTTCTTTTTTTCGGAGAAATACGGAAAATTTTTCCGACTTACAACTCTACAATAAGCTGATCCCACTGCACTGCCCTACGTTTCAGAAATGCATTATCGATCATTTTTGACTTTTTGAGTTTGAATGCTCCTCATACTATTATTAGGGCGCTGATTCTAAATTTGAAGTCCTTTTTTTTTATCTGGTGTAGTTTCCGAAATGTGAAAATGCAGAAACACATTAAAGTCGAAAAGTTTCGAAAATACTCCGCAGAAACGCCTTTAAAATCGAAAAGTTTCGAAAATACTCCGCAGAAACACCTTTAAAATCGAAAAGTTTCGAAAATACTCCGCAGAAACGCCTTTAAAATCGAAAAGTTTCGAAAATACTCCGCAGAAACGCATTTAAAATCGAAAAGTTTCGAAAATACTCCGCAGAAACGCATTTAAAATCGAAAAGTTTCGAAAATATTCCGCAGAAACGCCTTTAAAATTGAAAAGTTTCGAAAATATTCCGCAGAAAAGCATTTAAAATCGAAAAGTTTCGAAAATACTCCGCAGAAACGCATTTAAAATCGAAAAGTTTCGAAAATACTCCGCAGAAACGCCTTTAAAATCGAAAAGTTTCAAAAATACTCCGCAGAAACGCATTTAAAATCGAAAAGTTTCGAAAATACTCCGCAGAAACGCATTAACGACCGTCGGAAATTTGCAGAAACGCATTATGTCGTTATTAACCAATAAGGGTCTTCATTGCGTATAATTTCGTCTGCTCTAATTTCTTCAGCTGCATTCCCAGGGTAACAGTCACTATGGCCATTATTATACCTAGGAGGATTCAAGTGTACCTGGAGAAGAAATTTGTATTCCCCCGACCAATGCCTCGCGGCTCGGCTAGCTGTCGCCTGGTGTGTCAAATACTTGGACATAACGTTTTAGCGCCACCTACAAAGTTTTAAAGTAACCTAGGTGTTACCAAAACATTCGTCTGCTAGACAGTATTTCGAAATTTGACGGTTTTTAGCTTAGGCCACGTCGAAGAAATTTGCCCGAAAACTATATAATTTCGAAGAAAGTTGCAATGAATGTTAAGTTTTAAATTTAATTATGGGGAAATATTGTTGCTTTGACAACTGTCGTAGCGATTCTAGGTGTCATAAAAATATTGATCCAGTTCCTAAACCAAACACGTTGTCATAGTTCACATTTTCCCCACTAGATGGCTCCGTTGTAGTTTTATGTCCAAGAGTTTGAGGCTTTGAGCAGCCTCTCCCGTGGCCCACCGAATTCTTCTCCAGGTACACTTGAATCCTCCTAGATTATACCACATAATGCGTTTCTGCCAAGAGTTTTAGCCAAATATAAACGTACAAAACAAATTATGTCAAATTATTTTGAGATTTACCTAATTTTAGCGATAGTCGTTGTTATATTTAGATTGCGGACTAAATGAAACCCCTAACAACTAGTTTCCAGTTACCTAAATACTGTAGTATTGTTAGTTTTCATAAGAATTAAAAAAATCGATTTATCTCGAAATACCAATTTTAGAGAGATTCCACCTCCTGTAAGTTCCTGCCATCTAGGAGCAACAAACACAAGGAGAACGCAACTAGCGTTTAAACACGCTAACGCCGGGTTGTGTACGAATTTCATTGGACGAACCTTTACGCTAATCGTTTTACGGGCAGGGGGGTAACACAATTTCCGATTTTTTTCCCTTCCAACGGAAACAGGCGCTAAAGCGTTTAACCAATGAGGAATGTACACAAGAAAATACACGACTTTTTACGGGTTGCGTTCTCCTTGTGTTTGTTGCTCCTAGCTGCCATAATAGACGAACTTTTGTAATTGCGTTACCGCCATCTATAGATTCGTTGCTTAACTAACATTTATCATTTAAACACGTGGCTAGTCATTTATGAGGGATTAAAAAAAACAATTTCAATATATGTATCTTAGCTAGAGCGAATCTTAAATTAATTAAGTTGATTGTCCACTACCTTTACCTGTGACGTGATTAATGTTCAAATAGCTCTAACTTGTCACCGCGAGACAATCACAAATTGCGAGAAAATGGCTGTTACAGTAATCTCGACAAACCACCTCGCACAGTTGAACGAAATTAAAGTTTCATTTACCCTGACTCCCATCTATCGGCTTTTAAAATAAATATTAACGTGGTGCGGTGGCAGAGTGGTTAGCACTTTCGCCTCGCAGAAAAAGTAGCCGTGTTCGATCCCAGCTTGTGTTGAAAGCTCGGAACCACTCCTTCTGCGTATACAGTTTCCAAGTTCTCTCCCCACTGGTTAAAGGGGTAGAGGTTAATGGTAATAGTAAGTGTTGGAAGCTGTTAGGTCGCGTGGCATGAAGGGCTTACCACCACCCTCCTACGCGTTGTAACCAGGCCACCAGAATAAAAGGCAATAAAAGTCGCTAGATGACTTGGGCCTAAGGTGGTGCTTTGGGTAATAGCCTAGGTTATTATTATTTTTATTACAACAAAGGTTGACGTCATAGGTCACAGAGATCACGTGGCATTGGTCTACTTTTTCATCTAACTGCGCTGTCAAAGGCACTGAAATTCGCTTATTTTTAAAAGGGCTTTATGACGAAAGTACAGCAACGAACCTTCCACTGCCTTCCGTGTTCCCAAACCGGCGATAATGAGTTACAAGCAAAAATAGGGTAAAATATACCCATGATAAAATGACTCAATTTACGAATTAAAATTATCAACCGTCTGATTGATTTCGGTTAATAAAGCGATGACAAACGCTCCATTTAAAAGTACTTAGAGGGTAAATAAATCGTTGTATTGTTCCGGAGACATTCCTAATGTAGTCTTTTTTTACCCCCTTTAATATATATTTTGTTTTTTAACCCCGCATTTTTATATTAGTAGGCTATTATCCGGCAAGACAGTGGGCCTACGCTGAAGTCAACACGCGAGCCAGGCTACTCCGGGTGGGCACTGTCATTGAGCGTTTCCACTCCCTCCACGATATTAGCCGAGGAAGCCGACATACAATTTAATGTTTGTCGCAATCACATTGATATCCCAGGCCATCTAATGACGCTTGGCTCCACCCCGAGAAGCGCTTAATGGATTACTAACTATATTTTGATTCACCCAGCCTAACCAGCTGAATATTATATTCGGATCGAAATGAATCCGAGACCGAAATATCTCAGACCGAAACTATATTTCGGATACTGCGAACAGTTTGGTAGCGAAATAAATAACTGGTTTTTCTCACTTTGTTGGCAGAATGACTATCAGGTTAAGTTAATGGAGATAAATACTAGTGAAAACGGGTTTTCGTTTTGAAAATTTAAATTAAATGACTTCAGCAACGGAGCGAGTGTTTATTCAATAATTTGTTATTGCTCGGTTAAGCCTAGCTCCCAAATAGCGAAAAAACCAATTTTCGCGCTGAAAATTGACGCTCGCGAATAAAATTCGCCGCTAAAATCGCGTCTCCGCGGTATCTAGCGAATGTTCTATTTTTTGACGTCCACACCTTGGCGATAAAAAGCTTCAGCCAATCAGAAAACGCGTTCCCTCGATCTATTCCGCTCCCGTCCGTCACTTATTAAGCCTAGGTCTTTAGAAAAGCAGCTCAGCCAACTTGACTAAGATACTGAAGTAAAGGTAATTTAAAATATTTCGCTAACCCAAAAACGTCTATCTTTTGGGGACATATACTAAATGTATATTGCATAAACCAATAAGACATTAAGTAGAATTAAATTAATTTTATTGAAATTATCAACAGGAACATCCATTTTGTTCATTTAGAAATGATGTTTTATGTTAGGCCTAAAAAATTACTAAAAACCCGCACGAGACGAATAAAATTTTCGCGCAACGAAAAAAGACGCGTTTTTTCGGTCGCTGGTTAAGCGGTTCTCACTTTAGCGCGAAAATTTAAAAACGCTGAAAACAACTCGTGCGGGTTTTTAGTAATGTTTTAGGCCTAACATAAAACATCAGTTCAAAATGAACCAAATGGATGTTCCTGTATATAATTTCAATAAATAAACTATTCTATTAGTGAGATAATTACCTTTACTTCAGTATCTTGGTCAAGTTGGCTGAGCTACTTTTCTAAAGACCTAGGCTTAATAAGTGACGGACGGGAGCGGAATAGATCGAGGGAACGCGTTTTCTGATTGGCTGAAGTTTTTTATCGCCAAGGTGTGGACGTCAAAAAATAGAACATTCGCTAGATACCGCGGAGACGCGACTTAAGCCTAATTCCCACTTGGCGCGTAATTCAGTTTTCGCGAGACGAATTGACGCTTGCGAATAAAATTTACTAAAGAGCAAAGCTACGGCGAAAATTAAATTCGTCGCGAAACTACCGAAAATTCGGCAAGTGGGAACTAGGCTTAAAGCGGCGAATTTGAAAAAAATCGAACATTTTATTCGCGAGCGTCAATTTTCAGCGCTAAAATTGTTTTTTTCGCTAAGTGGGAACTAGGCTTTAAGCGTTATTTTCACTTGCGAAGGTGTAATAATTTTTCGATAGACCTTGACTTCAAGCGAAAATTAGCTAGCCAAGGAAATTATTCGTCGTCAATACCTGGCAGTTACGAATGACGGTGGTTGAGGTATTTACTTTCAATCTAATTTTTAAGTGGGGAAATATTTTTATGAAAATACTAATTATTTTACAAGACTTTTCAAGCTCTTACTTTATATTAGTGGCAAACAACAAATTTCCCCAAACTCATATTTAATAATATTTCAAATAGCGAGCTATATTTCCGGCGAAACCGAAAAATCCCCGCCTTTGGTAGTGCTCGAAGGTAACAGTAACTACGAGCATTGATTTGTTATCACCCCAGTTTTTATCGAGTTAGGTAAAAGGGAAATAATGCCGCCAATAACCTGGAAACACTATTTAAATATCTGACCTTAAAAAACCGTAATATTAAAAAAGCTAGAGCCTCGAAGCTCAGGGTTTAGGAATATATCCTTAAAGTTTAGATACTTTGGAAAGTGCGAATACCTAATCTCCTTTTTCGGTTTATGCTCGGGGAAAGGAAAAGCTGCGAAAACTTGAAGCCTAAATATTTTTATTTTTTTTATTTTCTAACGGACTTTAAAAAGGGGAGGGGGCTTAGGGGATTCGCCATTGATGACTGAAGAAAGGAGGTCTCACTTCTATTGTCAACGGCATCTGGTGTCGTTTTTTCGCGCTTCAATTTCAACGTGAAAAGTAGTTTGTCTCGATTTCAGTTTCCTTTTCATTTTTCTCCTTTTTCTTTCCCGAACTTCCGGCCCAAAATCGATGAGAACGTGCCCCAAAAAACAGACACGCTGTTTGCTCTTTTATGTTTCGCCAATAATTGTTTTATTTTTCTTTAAATGATCATATTGTCCACGGCCCAAGTACGTGCGCGTTTTGGCTACAGGGGCGGCGTTAGGGGTAGATGATTTGTTTTCACTTAGGGGCCCACAAATCGACAAGCATAGATTTTTAAGCCAACATATAGGGGGCCCCACAATTGAGAAAAATCTCAAAACAACCAAAAATTTATTATCGGAAATACATTGATAAAGATACCAATTTAATCAAAATTAAACTAAAGATACCAATTTAATCAAAATTAAACTAAAGATACCAATTTAATCAAAATTAAACTAAAGATACCAATTTAATCAAAATTAAACTAAAGATACCAATTTAATCAAAATTAAACTAAAGATACCAATTGAATCAAAATAAAACTAAATATACCAATTTAATCAAAATTAAACTAAAGATACCAATTTAATCAAAATTAAATCAAAGATACCAATTTAATCAAAATAAAACTAAAGATACTAATTTAATCAAAATTAAACTAAAGATACCAATTTAATCAAAATTAAACTAAAGATACCAATTTAATCAAAATTAATCTAATTTCTTCTTAACATTGTCATAAGGTTTAAATGTTTTTTAAATATATAACATTTTCATGTGAACTTATACATATGACACTTCCTTTTCAGTTAATGCTAATTTCCGTAGCGAACGTTTGAATTTGGTTGTAGTATATTTCACCGTGTAGTATATTTAGACACTAGGGAGCTCAGTGCTGAGCTAAACCTTAATTGCGCAATAACTAAAAAAAAAGTTAGATGATAATTTTTTCTAATTATCGTACTACTCTTATTAAGTTACTTATGGTTTTATGCTCTCGTGATTTCTATGCTTGCGTTGGTACCTAGTGCTCGGCATTCGATTAATTTATATCCAGAAAAAAAATAAGCTTGGCGATTTTGAAATAAAATTTATTTAAATAACCAATAGTTGAATAAAAATTGTGAAATGTTTAAATAATCGAAAGTGAATAAGCCTATTATTTAAATAAAACAAACAATTATTTAAATAAATACCACTTTTATTCAAATAAATGCTTGGTTGCGTAAAAAACATAATTAAATAAGTTAAAATTACATTCTTTTTACCAACGTTTTTTAAATAAATCGGAAAATTTGTGGATAATGAATAAACAATTCCGAGCACTATTGGTACCTGAACGTCGTTAAGAAGTATATTATATACTTGTGATTTAACACTATGTGTTTTCTATGCAGGACCTATCAACTGAGAATAGAATATAACAATATTTAATTTAAGGATTATAAGATGACATAATCTCCATCGCGCAAACGCGACAGCCAGGCCACCAATGCGGCTGGTTCGCAAATATCTTTAAACGGAGGCACAAAGCCATAAATCGGGAGAAATAATTAAAGAGCAGTTTCATAACTCGAAATTAGCGTCACTAATGACGTAACGACGCACGAGTCATTTGAGCGGCACTGTCCCGGGACGTAAAACGCGCTCGTCTCTTCAGAAATTAACCCAGATAGGAACGCGTGGAAAAGTGAGAGTAAGAATAAAAGTTGATCTCCGATCTTCTCCGCGCCCGACGTCGCGCCAGCACATAAAACATTCATTAATCGCCTTCTTGTCTCTCTTATTTTAATTCTTTATCTTCTACCCGTAGAGAAAAATGGCTGGCTGCAGTCGAAAATTGGCTAGGCACGGATGACAGCCGGATAAGGATCGTCGAGAGAACGATGCGAAGCGAATTTCAGAGGTCCATTTTACCTCTTTTTACACCTATCTATTTACATACTGCGCTATGCAAGGTAAAGAATGAGGTGAATCTACCGGGTGCAGCTATGGCCTTTGGACCTGTTTGTGCTGCTCAGTGAAGTAGCTATGCTTTCTTTACACGTAGGCTGGTCATTTTATAAAAAGGAATTGTCATAACGATCTCGTGATAAGTTACCGGGATGTTTTTTCTTAATTTAAAATATATTTAAAAAATCAAGTTTGGAAAATGGAAAATATTTAATTATACTTAATGATATGCATAAAATTGAAAAACATTGGGGCACTTTTTCTAAATTATGGGGCCCCATTAACCGAAAATTAGGGCCATCTCAAAATTACAGGTAGGATGTAGCCTACTCAGCCTATTTCATGGCAGGCACCACAACAATAGGGGGAATTGTAAGTTTTCGCAGATGCAATATGCCCACATGTACTAAGGAAGAAAACATCATTGGGCAGAGTGTAGGAATGGTAAAGGGAGCCATGATCCTTTTGTGGGGAATGAACCTTCATCGGGAAAAGTAGGGGCAACTGTACAGGGAGCCATGATCCTTTGTGGGGAATGTACCTTCATCGGGCAGAGGGGGGACAACTGTACAGGGAGCCATGATCCTTTTGTGGGGGAATGAACCTTCATCGGGCAGAAGGGGGACAACTGTACAGGGAGCCATGATCCTTTTGTGGGGAATGAACCTTCATCGGGAAAAGTAGGGGTAACTCTACAGGGAGCCATGATCCTTTTGTGAGGAATGAACCTTCATCGGGCAGAGGAGGGACAACTGTACAGGGAGCCATGATCCTTTTGTGGGGAATGAACCTTCATCGGGCAGAGGAGGGACAACTGTACAGGGAGCCATGATACTTTTGTGGGGAATGAACCTTCATCGGGCAGAGGAGGGACAACTGTACAGGGAGCCATGATCCTTTTGTGGGGAATGAGCCTTCATCGGGCAGAGGGGGGACAACTGTACTGGGAGCCATGATCCTTTTGTGGGGAATGAACCTTCATCGGGCAGAGGAGGGACAACTGTACAGGGAGCCATGATCCTTTTGTGAGGAATGAACCTTCATCGGGCAGAGGAGGGACAACTGTACAGGGAGCCATGATCCTTTTGTGGGGAATGAACCTTCATCGGGCAGAGAAGGGACAACTGTACAGGGAGCCATGATCCTTTTGTGGGGAATGAGCCTTCATCGGGCAGAGGGGGGACAACTGCACAGGGAGCCATGATCCTTTTGTGGGGAATGAACCTTCATCGGGCAGAGAAGGGACAACTGTACAGGGAGCCATGATCCTTTTGTGGGGAATGAACCTTCATCGGGCAGAGGAGGGACAACTGTACAGGGAGCCATGATCCTTTTGTGGGGAATGAACCTTCATCGGGCAGAGAAGGGACAACTGTACAGGGAGCCATGATCCTTTTGTGGGGAATGAGCCTTCATCGGGCAGAGGGGGGACAACTGCACAGGGAGCCATGATCCTTTTGTGGGGAATGAACCTTCATCGGGCAGAGGAGGGACAACTGTACAGGGAGCCATGATCCTTTTGTGAGGAATGAACCTTCATCGGGCAGAGGAGGGACAACTGTACAGGGAGCCATGATCCTTTTGTGGGGAATGAACCTTCATCGGGCAGAGGAGGGATAACTGTACAAGGAGCCATGATCCTTTTGTGAGGAATGAACCTTCATCGGGCAGAGGAGGGACAACTGTACAGGGAGCCATGATCCTTTTGTGGGGAATGAACCTTCATCGGGCAGAGGAGGGACAACTGTACAGGGAGCCATGATCCTTTTGTGGGGAATGAGCCTTCATCGGGCAGAGGGGGGACAACTGTACAGGGAGCCATGATCCTTTTGTGGGAGAATGAACCTTCATCGGGAAAAGTAGGGGCAACTGTACAAGGAGCCATGATCCTTTGTGGGGAATGTACCTTCATCGGGCAGAGGGGGGACAACTGTACAGGGAGCCATGTTCCTTTGTGGGGAATGAACCTTCATCGGGCAGAAGGGGGACAACTGTACAGGGAGCCATGATCCTTTTGTGATGAACCTTCATCGGGCAGAAGGGGGACAACTGTACAGGGAGCCATGATCCTTTGTGGGGAATGAACCTTCATCGGGCAGAAGGGGGACAACTGTACAGGGAGCCATGATACTTTTGTGGGGAAATGTACCATCATTGGGCAGAGTAGGGGAACTTTAAAGGGAGTTATGATCCTTTTGTGGGGAATATACCTTCGTTTGGCAAAGTGTGGGAACTGTACAGGGAGTCATGGACCTTTTGTGGGGGCAATGAATATTAATTAGGCAGATTGGGTGAACCGATGTATGTGACCACAGACTTCGTCAGGATGACAAAAATTGGTCAAGAGGGTCAAAATGTGGTTGAATTCCCTCTTTGGATACGCCACCGTTATAGATTTCCAAATCACCAAACATCTCCTGAACCTTTTGAAGTCAAAACCAATAAATTTTACTTGTTAATTTAAATACATTAACGAAAAGTATCCAAAGCCCTTAGGAACCAGAAATATTTTAGTGAACGTTTACTAGTGCAGCTGCCGAAATCAATTATAAATTTTATTTATAAGATAATAACGCTATTATATTCCGTTTCGTAAATTACCGTAAAGATACGGGTGATGGTGAGAGCATCATTAGCCACACGATACAAAGTATGAAGAGAAGGAGGTTGTGTGTGTCGGAATGAACAGTGGTGACAGGTTCGCGACAGCGCACGGAACCATCAATTCGCTCGGGTGCAGGCAAGCATATGTATCCTCTAATTGGAATCAAAAACCTTTTTCAAAATTCGCGAAGCCGTTTTTTTCCGGCTGGAGACAATAATTTTTCTTTCCCACTGTACCTATATATAAATAAATCTATTTTTCAAAGTGACGTTCAAGGTTTTTGATATCTAGGCCTAAGAAATTGTAAATGACCCACGAAAGTTTGACGTTGCATGATTTACACCGGAGCTACGCGTACCAACCAGCAGTCTATAGTAGCGTCCGTATCGAGAATCTGTTGGGATGGAAAAGTCGTTTCTGCAGATGTTGCCGCTTGGTTTAAAAATAGTACGATCTCCCCACGATTAGAAGCCCACGGTCGCCCCAGCTCAGGCCCAATTGTATAAATACACCAAAAGGGAGAGTTAAGGACAAGTGCATTTCTCTCCCATCGGGACGTCGCATCGCTACGAAGATGAAACAAGAAGTCCTCCTTACTAAACATCAAGGAAGAACGTAAACTTGTAGAATTTTTAACTATACACGTATAATACTAATTTTCGAGACACGATACTTCATGAAAATTAGTATTATATAGTTAAAAATAGAAACTTACACCATGACTCAAAAAGAATTTAAGATAAAAGAATTAAACTTGTAGAGTCGTCGCCTTATTGAGCGCTAACTACACGCGTTATCCGTACACGTTTGTTTCATACGGCCTTAATATCTCTAATGTTACCCACTTTTACCGTGATAAATTTATACTCTATACTTTTCGCGGTACATCTAAAGAATATTATAACTAGTGTTGTAAGTCGAAAAAATTTACGTTAAATGACCGAGGCCTTTTTTCAGGAAAACTTTCCGTATTTTACCGAAAAAAATAAAAAACCTTTTCATTCCATGATTAGTCTAATATATTGTTTGCAAATTTAAATAAAGCGGAATTTTCGCCTCATTTTTTCGAATCTGAAAGTAAAACTAAACCTCTAGACTAGGTTAAACTGATTAACAATGTAAAACTATTAATGTTCTGTAGTCTGTTTACTGTTATTAGACATTTTATATCGATTAAAAGTTAATAACATTAAAAACTCTTAAAAAGTAATTTATGTTTCAATTTTTTATTTTTCCGATTTGCGGAAGATTTTCCGCAATTCGGAAACATTTTTGGAAAATTTTCCGAATTTTATTTTTCCGGAAAATGAACAACTTTAATTATAACCTTGACCTAGTACAGTATCACCAGCGCACCGAGAGCCGGCCCGGGCCCCGGTAAAAATATAATATTTCTGGGCCTCAAGAGAGCCGTTATTAAAGAGATACTTTTCCGGGGAGTAAATTGGGTGAAAGAAAAATCTCTTTGGGTCAACCCTGGGCCCCCAAGCTGCACGGGCCCAGATACCATCTTCCCTCCTCTCTTATTGGGCCCGCGTAATTCTGCCGTATTTGTAAATTAAGTACTACAGCTACAATGTCTCTAGACGTCAATGCAAACCATCCGCGCAACAATCCTTTCAGGCGCGGATAAAAAATACAGAAGGGATGAGCAAGTGCACAAAATTCCACTTTTATATTTACGAGTATACGTTCGCTTCCAAAATCCAGACGTTCGCCGCATCCCCGCAACGGGAGAAAAGCGGCTAGGAAATATCATCCGAAGTTGGAACAACCTCGGAAGATCCACCGCGACAACCCCCCTTCCTCCTGGCGAATAAGGAAAGAGGTAAAAATAAACCTTCATAATTGTCGGGGGGTTTTTTGGAAGCATACCGGTATCTCTTTGAAGTGCCCCCCCCCCCCCCGAACCATCCCGCCCTACATCCAAGGAACTGAAGAGATCATTATTAAGAAGTCGCCCGTTTCTGAGAGCAAACTGTATCGCAGAGCGCGTGCTTCGTGTGTTTCTTTAACGACGGATGCAAAAAAGACAAAAAACTGTTTTCGTAATCTTAGAGGCAAAGTATATATGGTTTGAGGACGTTGGCGAGAAAAAACGGGTTAAAAGGATGATTTATTCTGGCAACGAATATTTATGACTGTGGATTGGGTTCCTTATCTCCTTCTTTCTAACTGCGACACCAGGCCGCTCTAGCCTAGTCCAAACTTGGATTATGTAAACTAAAAACATAGCCTTTCCCATGGCCGCTATAATGTAACACGCCAGCACTTTCGCTATATTTAATATTCCCGGTCGTAAAATAAACTCCCGCGCTAATCTCGCCATTTTCTCGCATATTTCTAATACAGCAGTAACAAATCTTGGCAAAAAAATTGTTATATTTATTCTTTTGGAGAATGAGAACATTTTTAGCTTTGCTCGAAATCCCCATCATGTTGGTACACTGAGCCCCTTCTCCTAAAAAAAATAAGCCTGGGAGGCAGTGGCGTAGCTGAGAACTCAGAGCCCCCCCCCCCCCCCCGCAAAAATCTCTTCTTTTCATTTTTTTTTAGTTAGCGGGCACCCGAAGCTCGAGGCCCCCCCCCCCGCACCGCGGGCCCTGAGGACCAACAGCTACGCCACTGCTGGGAGGCTATTCTGTTAAAATCAAAAATTGCAATGCGCATGTGCAGAAGAGGCTGCTATCGAAGTATCAAATTATCGATCGTATTGGTCAAATTCTAAATCGTAGCGGTCTGTAATTTTAATGAAATGTAGAGGTCGGTGATGGTTAACTTTTATTCAATAGATAAAGCTCTCAAAATTATTCGTAAAACGTTTTGATCAAGCAATTTATATTTCTGTATTATCCGATTAATTTTTTGATAAATTTGTAAAATTAATCTGAAAAACGACGTTTTTTTCTAGAAAAAGCTCAAATTTTCCTAATAATACCTGTTTTTTAATCATTTTCCGAAATATTAACCGGTAAATTTCTTTCTTTACATTTTTCCCCGAAAAAAATCAATTTAAACATGGATAATGATTAACCGTCCCCGACCTCTAAATTTTAATGAAATGCTTCGACACACGGTCGATGGTGCCAATTTAAGTCTTGGGTGCCAAAAATAAACAATTATTTTACGTCTACTTAAGCATTTAGTTTATGATTTGAATAAAATACCGGATATCGCGTAACACACTGCCACTACTTAAAATTACACAATCGATACTTTGATATTTCGATATCCTCCCCTTCTCCACACGCGCATTGCCATTTTTGACAGATCGATATTCTTTGTCATTTTTTGATTTTTATTTATTTATATAAATAATTTTATAAAATTTAGGGAGCTCTTGACGAATAAACAATATCTAGTAATAATACGTAGTTTCAGCTATTTTTGTAAAAATAAATAATACCAGAAGTACATAAGATATCTCTTCGATATAGATAATCAGCTAACCTAATACCCAAGGTACCATCTTAGGCCCAAGTCATCTAGCGACTTATAATGCCTTTAAACAGGTAATGACCGTTTATTCCCATTCGACCGAAATCCCATTCGACCGAAATAATTTTAAAATGTAGCCCAATTGGCGGGGTGATTTGGTATTTTATTTATAAGGTATGTACTATCGAAGATCCATGTTTAGGTTAGGTTAGGTTAGGTTAGAGTTGGTTAAGTTTACTATTTCAGTTTTTACTTTACACATCGCGTTTCGGCAAGAAAAATAGCAATTTGTATCTTTCTTTTTATTAAGACGGAATAAATAATTATGATTGATGTATAAATACCCTCCTTTATTAGCTATCCGCTCCATTGCAAACGACTTCAGTAACTAAATTGAAAACATAGCAAAAGCCAATTTATATAGCAGCGTTCGGTCGAATGGGACACATAAAAGCGTTCCGTCGAATGGGACACATAAAAACCGCACGTTTCGGCGGAATTCGGTTGAATGGGACACCTCAAAAACCGCCTTCGGTCGAATGGGATTTCGGTTGAATGGGACTAAAGCGTAATGACCTTATTTAAGTTACTGATAACGTACGAATCTACATATTCCAGACCCATAAACGTAATCTATTACCGAAACTGCTTCCTCAAAAGAAACCCGCCATTATTTTCTAATTCGATAGCGCCATCTTGTATCTATCGTAAAAACCACTTACTATCCAGAAAACGCGCATACATAGTTACAGAAATGTGATTCGTGCGACTTTAATAAAAATTGGATTTAACGTTTGAAATAATCATAAATATTAAAACAGTTGAATATTTTTCCAAAATAAAAACACTATTAAAAATTAAATATTAACACAACACAGACATAACTTTAGTTCATTGTATAGAAACGTTTTGTCTGCAAGATTTCGTAGGGATTTCGCATTCATATTTAAAATCTGGAATAAACCCTTATTCCCTTCATATTTAAAAGGTAGAAACAGTGCCGCGTTATCCATAAGGCTGACTAGGCTCAGGTCGTAGGGGCCCAAGAAGAGCAGGGGGTAAGCAGGGGCCTATGCATCACGTAGGGAGAGGGGATGTTGAGGTGTTGAGGGGCCCAAAGAAACCTCTAAGCCTTGGGACCCTGCCATGGAAAGCTTGAACCGCATCATAGATCTAGCGATGTAAATTATAAAATTAATAATTTATAAATCACATTTCAACGATGTTTCGGAAAGTCACCGCATTAGCTTATATTTCCTTCCAAAATGCATTTTGGAAAATCAGTGTTAGCCTGGGAAAGTACGTGTTCGTTAAAGAGATATTTAGGGTGAGTGAGGGTAAGAATGGACACTTTTTGTAAAATTCCATTTAAAAACACAAATTTAGAGTAGACCATTTTAAAACGATTTGAAATACAAATAATGAATGTTCATTTTTAATTTACTCTGGTTTTTGGCGTTTAAATTTGTGAATTTTTAAAACAATAATTATTTTAAGATATGAAGTGAGTAAGTCAAACATTGGACAAAATAGTTTTGAATTGGACTGGGGGGTGCTAACTAAAGACAATAAGGTTTAAATTAGACACCAATTCGCTAACTTTGGACACTATTAGGAAAACTATGGACAAGGTATATTTTTGGACAATTTCGTCTGTCATTGGGCATTTAAAAAAAACATATAACTTAGTGGAAAATTTTGAAAAAAGATTTTTTTAAGATGAAGCCTAATTATACGATAAATTTGTTTTAAGAAGTAATTTAAGGCAAATAAATAATATGGAAACCAATATTTTAATAGGGTAGATATGCCGGGAGTAGTGGCTCACTCCTGTAATCCCAGGCGTCCGGGAGGCAGAGTTTGTGGAAGGCCATGTGAGGCCGACTACCAATCCCCCAACGGGTGGTCGGGATACTTCCGCCACGGGTGTCCCCACCCCTGTCCCCACGTATACTCCCGTTGGCGTGGCCGTTACACATATCTCACCCTGATTAATCAGTTATTGTGTGTGTTCTGGTGTCTAAGGCCTCAGGTCGACACCGATGTTTGTGTATCTCAAAAAAAAAAAGGGTAGATATTGTAATATTACAATATTAATATATAAAGATATTCATATATTACATGTTATACTTCTGGTGTGCAGTTATCACAGAAATAGTTTACAGTATCTTTGGAAATTTCTCCTTTGGGGTTTTTTGTAAATTTTGAAGATTTCTTAAATTTCCCGTAGAAATTTATTAATTTTCTCAAGATTTTCTAAAATTTCAATTCAAATTTTAAAATTTTTGCAAGATTTCATAAAAATTTGCGGAAAACCATCAAATTTCATAAGATTTATTAAATTTGAGAAATTTGTCGGAATCGATAAAAAATTTAAAATTTGCCAAAACATTTGAGAAATTTGAAAAGATTTTCTAAAATTTAATAAGTAATTTGAAATTTGGAAATTTTCAAATTACTGGCGTGTACGAAATTTGAAAGAGTGTCGGACCCCTCGACTCTCTTTCACTAACAATGTAAGCGAGGCAGCCTCATAGAGGGAACTAGCTACGTGTTTCGTTGAGCTCCAAACTCACAGCCGTACGCAGTCAGCCGTCTGCTTTCCTGGGAAATTTGAATATAAAAACTTGTTTTTAAAGTTTCCTTTCAAGCAAAGACCTTAAACTAAATCCTACCTCGTTTAAAATTGAATACAATCGACATGTGATTGATCACAAGGTAGGCTGTCCAATCTTAAACTTTGCACTAGTTAATTTAAATGCTTATAAAAAAGGCAAAACCTTCATTAAATTATAAATTTAGTGTACTAGAAAAACGCGAAATTGCTTAAAATAATACTTAAACAATTTATTTTTTTCTCACCATTTCATGTTTGCATGCTATATCTTATTTCCTAAGCCACAAAATGAAATTTCCAATGAAATTTCAAGACATTTTTTTCGATAATTTTAGTTGTTTTATTTAGAGACTTGCTGTATAAATTGTCACGGTGTAAATATTTAGTAATAAATTGCATGTTTTAGGGTATGTCTAAGGCTTCAAAATGAGACCAATTTTGCGCTTTGGCATCAAAGAATAAATTTTCAAATAAATATTTTTCAAAAGTGTCCAAACTTCGCCATGTCCATTCTTACCCTCACTCACCATAATACACTTCGGTTTTCCCTTCCCATAAAAACTTGTAGAGTTTAACGGTAATAGTTAGTGTAGGGAGCTGTTGGCTCGATCTCGTGGCATGCAGGGCTTGCCACCACCCTCCTACGCATTGTAACCCGGCCACCGGAATTAAGGGCTTCAAAAGTCGCATGATGACTTAGGCCTAAGGTGGTGCTTTGGGTATTAGCCTAGCTGATTATTATTATTATTATTATTATGATATGAGTAAATATCCTTTCGTAATGATGTTTTTACTCTTTGGCATAAAAATTAATAAGGATGATAAAATTAAAAAGTAGATTAGTCCATTATGAAAAGGGATAATAAAGCTAAACCCTAAACCAATTTGCAGAATTTTAAAAACTTACAAATAGCTCGTACCGATAGGTCTTCGAGCAAACAAAAAGACGCGAAACTCAGACCAAATAGATCTTCGAGTGAAAGACTAAATTAAATTAAATTAAATAGCCAGAAATTCCAACGGTAGACCGGTTTCGTCCTATTAAAATTTATACACGTGGTAACTTTGAGCCATGATTCGTTTTTAACTTCCGCGATTTCAAACTTGCGAATGCACTCGCATACTTCTCTCGTAACAAATATATAATACACTTCCGATAATAGTAGACAAATAACGGTAAAATCGTCACACGCAACTTTTGAATAATAAAGTCAATTTGAACATTAGTCTATGATTTGAATAAGTCGAAAAGTACTCTTAAAAGTTATGTTCCGTTTTTATTACGGTCTGATTTTATTCACGCTTTGGCGGCCGGATAAATAAATATTTATCCGAAATATGGCTTGTATACTGTTGAGGGAGTCGACAGGGCAGAGAGAGATTCAAGGCTTAGGCTGGTACCTAAATGTTGTAAAAGTGTCGCCGTATCATTAATGGACATGTGACACGTTTTCCCCATTAAGAGTCCCCGAGTGACGTTTCGCTGTGTCCACGCCTCTCAACTCACCTGGCGACTCTACGGACCCGACGGACAGGTATCGATAGGTTTACGGTTTTTTCCCTTACTTTTTCGCCTCAGTCCAAAAACCGCGCCTACCTTCGTGAAAGCTCCAGATTGGGACAAAGTGAAAAACTAAATCTAGAAAGGAACTCCACTTATATCGAGTAAATAAAACGAAAAATTTATCTATGTCCAGGCTTGTGAATGACCCCCCCCCCCCCCCCGTACATATAATTTGGGAGGCTAATTTGGAAAATATTTCTGGCAGGGCACGAGGGGGGGGGAGGCGTTCTTCTGATTGAACCTCCCCCCCGCGAATATAAAGATAAATAAAAAAGTTGGAACGAAAATCGATAATTTTAAAGGTTGATGCTAAGAATGGTTTCGTTGGGACCCAAGATACGAATTATCGAACAAACACATATAATCGATATTTTGGAAAAGAACCAAATTTAAAACCCACGTCGCTATAGGATCCGTTCAGTTAAAACTCGTACTTATGTATTGTAAAATTTCCCAAAAAAAACCCACCTGGATGTTTACATAAATAGAATAAAGAAACGAAAGAAAATAACATAACATAAATAATTAAAAAATAAAATAACATAACATAACATAATTAAAAAATAAAATAACATAACATAATTAAAAAATAAAATAACATAACATTAATAATTAAAAAATAAAATAACATAACATAACGTAAATTAAAAAATAAAATAACATAACCTAACATAACATAAATTAAAAAAAGAAAATAATATAAGATAAATTAAAAAATAAAATAACATAACATAAATTAAAAAAAAATAAAATAACATAAATTAAAAAATAACATAACATAATACAAATTAAAAAATAAATATCATAACATAACAATAAATTAAAAAATAAATAAAATAACATAACATAACATAAATTAAAAAAAGAAAATAATATAAGATAAATTAAAAAATAAAATAACATACCATAACATAAATTAAAAAAGAAAATAGCATAACATAATTTAAAAAATAAAATAAAATAAAATAACAAATTAAAAAATAACATAACATAATATAAATTAAAAAATAAATATCATAACATAACATAAATTAAAAAATAAATAAAATAATATAACATAACATAAATTAGAAAATAAAATAAAATAATACGTCTGTATTTTCTACGTTATAATTTTACTATAAAAGATTTTCCATGTAGACAAAGAATAATTTTATCATTTAACTACGGAATTTCACTATTGGAAAGCGCCTACAAACGCTTTAGGTTAAACTACGACGAAAATAGCGTTAAAATAAGTCGCAACAGACCCCAGAATAAAACAACGTACTAAAAATAATAATCCATAGAAATCAATATATAGAAAACGCGAGGCTAGTGAAAGTAATACTACACAGATTTTACGTTGCATTATATTTTTAGGGCTAAAAACGCCGAAATGAAACGCGCAAAAGGAAAAAAATAGTAAATCGCGACTTCTGAGCGTATTTTCGGCGAATATCATCAGCGAGCTGTCGTGCGTAGATCTCATTTCGAGTCACACGACATTATCACCTTTTTATTAAATAAGGCGCCCATTTGCGAACTATAATCCCGACGTTTAGGCGTTCGAACGCGAACACCACCCTCCCGTTGGTCCCGCTGGATATAAAAATGCCTGGAAACGGGGGCTGAAAAAATGACTCCATTATTCCGTCCCCAAAACCCGGAGCGTTCGCGGCGATGCGGGGCGAGCGGCGCGCGGAGAGAGAGCCAAATTTATTACCTTTTCGGGTTGCCGTCCTACACTCTTTTCTCAGGATTCGCCAGTGCGCCAGGCCGAAAAGCGACGGAGCGAGGCGCCGCTACCGCCATCTGACGGACCGCGGGATTGACGCCTCGCCACTGATTTCGCGAGCGCCAACTTTTAAACGCTACGAATTGGAAAAGCTGTGATGTAGTAAAATTAGGCGTAAAAACTTGTAGTCTCGTAAACGTACGAAATAGACGATTTTCGAATAAATAGTCCATCGATTTTCTCCAGAGTATCGCGACTAGCGGATCTTTTTGGAATCAACCCTTTAGCCCATATCGAATTTCAAACCAGCCCCTCCCCAAAAAAAACAAAATTATAAAGACTGCTTAAATGTTTAACTTTACGCAACTTATCCCTCTGTATATACATTTTACACACATTTAAACGGAAGAGTGGTTGTACGGGTGACTATTGATTTTCAAAAAAATTATGTAAATGCCATTGATTTATCACTATTTTTATGTGGTCTCCATTGATTTCTCACTTTTTTTAGATCGTCTCCATTGATTTATCCCTATTTTTATCTGGTCTCCATTGATTTCTCACTTTTTTTAGATCGTCTCCATTGATTTATCCCTATTTTTATCTGGTCTCCATTGATTTCTCACTTTTTTAGATCGTCTCCATTGATTTATCCCTATTTTTATCTGGTCTCCATTGATTTCTCAATTTTTTAGATCGTCTCCATTGATTTATCCCTATTTTTATCTGGTCTCCATTGATTTCTCACTTTTTTTAGATCGTCTCCATTGATTTATCCCTATTTTTATCTGGTCTCCATTGATTTCTCACTTTTTTTAGATCGTCTCCATTCATTTATCCCTATTTTTATGTGGTCTCCATTGATTTCTCACCTTTTTTAGATCGTCTCCATTGATTTATCCCTATTTTTATCTGGTCTCCATTGATTTCTAACTTTTTTTAGATCGTCTCCATTGATTTATCCCTATTTTTATCTGGTCTCCATTGATTTCTCACTTTTTTAGATCGTCTCCATTGATTTATCCCTATTTTTATCTGGTCTCCATTGATTTCTCACTTTTTTTAGATCGTCTCCATTGATTTATCCCTATTTTTATCTGGTCTCCATTGATTTCTCACTTTTTTAGATCGTCTCCATTGATTTATCCCTATTTTTGTGGTCTCCATTGATTTCTCACCTTTTTTAGATCGTCTCCATTGATTTATCCCTATTTTTATCTGGTCTCCATTGATTTCTCACTTTTTTAGATCGTCTCCATTGATTTATCCCTATTTTTATCTGGTCTCCATTGATTTCTCACTTTTTTAGATCGTCTCCATTGATTTATCCCTATTTTTATCTGGTCTCCATTGATTTCTCACTTTTTTTAGATCGTCTCCATTGATTTATCCCTATTTTTATCTGGTCTCCATTGATTTCTCACTTTTTTTAGATCGTCTCCATTGATTTATCCCTATTTTTATCTGGTCTCCATTGATTTCTCACTTTTTTTAGATCGTCTCCATTGATTTATCCCTATTTTTATGTGGTCTCCATTGATTTCTCACCTTTTTTAGATCGTCTCCATTGATTTATCCCTATTTTTATCTGGTCTCCATTGATTTCTCACTTTTTTTAGATCGTCTCCATTGATTTATCCCTATTTTTATCTGGTCTCCATTGATTTCTCACTTTTTTAGATCGTCTCCATTGATTTATCCCTATTTTTATCTGGTCTCCATTGATTTCTCACTTTTTTTAGATCGTCTCCATTGATTTATCCCTATTTTTATCTGGTCTCCATTGATTTCTCACTTTTTTTAGATCGTCTCCATTGATTTATCCCTATTTTTATGTGGTCTCCATTGATTTCTCACTTTTTTTAGATCGTCTCCATTGATTTATCCCTATTTTTATGTGGTCTCCATTGATTTCTCACTTTTTTTAGATCGTCTCCATTGATTTATCCCTATTTTTATGTGGTCTCCATTGATTTCTCACCTTTTTTAGATCGTCTCCATTGATTTATCCCTATTTTTATCTGGTCTCCATTGATTTCTCACTTTTTTTAGATCGTCTCCATTGATTTATAACTATTTTATGTGGTCTCCATTGATTTCTCACTTTTTTTAGATCGTCTCCATTGATTTATCCCTATTTATATCTGGTCTCCATTGATTTCTCACTTTTTTTAGATCGTCTCCATTGATTTATCCCTATTTTTATCTGGTCTCCATTGATTTCTCACTTTTTTTAGATCGTCTCCATTGATTTATCCCTATTTTTATCTGGTCTCCATTGATTTCTCACTTTTTTTAGATCGTCTCCATTGATTTATCCCTATTTTTATATGGTCTCCATTGATTTCTCACTTTTTTTAGATCGTCTCCATTGATTTATCCCTATTTTTATCTGGTCTCCATTGATTTCTCACTTTTTTAGATCGTCTCCATTGATTTATCCCTATTTTTATCTGGTCTCCATTGATTTCTCACTTTTTTTAGATCGTCTCCATTGATTTATCCCTATTTTTATCTGGTCTCCATTGATTTCTCACTTTTTTTAGATCGTCTCCATTGATTTATCCCTATTTTTATGTGGTCTCCATTGATTTCTCACTATTTTTATGTGGTCTCCATTGATTTACCCCTATTTTTATGTGGTCTCCATTAATATATCCTATTTTTAGGTGTCCACCATTGATTTATCCCGATTTTTAGGTGGTCTTAATTGATTTATCCCTATTTTATGTAGTCTCCATTGATTTCTCACTTTTTTAGATGGTCTCTATGGATTTATCCCTATATTTAGGTGGTCTCCATTGATTTATCCCAATTTTATGTGGTCTCCATTGATTTATCACTATTTTTATGTGGTGTCCATTGATTTCTCACTTTTTATAAATGGTCTCTATGGATTTATCCCTATTTTTAGGTGGTCTCCATTGATTTATCACTATTTTATGTGGTATCCATTGATTTATCCGTATATTTAGGTGGTTTCCATTGATTTATCCCTATTTTTATGTGATCTCCATTGATTTATCACTATTTTTATGTGGTCTCCATTGATTTATCCGTATATTTAGGTGGTTTCCATTGATTTATCCGTATATTTAGGTGGTTTCCATTGATTTATCCCTATTTTTATGTGGTCTCCATTGATTTTTCACTTTTTATAAATGGTCTCTATGGATTTATCCCTATTTTTAGGTGGTCTCCATTGATTTATCCGTATATTTAGGTGGTTTCCATTGATTTATCCCTATTTTTATGTGGTCTCCATTGATTTATCCCTATTTTTATGTGATCTCCATTGATTTATCACTATTTTTATGTGGTCTCCATTGATTTATCCGTATATTTAGGTGGTTTCCATTGATTTATCCGTATATTTAGGTGGTTTCCATTGATTTATCCCTATTTTTATGTGGTCTCCATTGATTTCTCACTTTTTATAAATGGTCTCTGTGGATTTATCCCTATATTTAGGTGGTCTCTATTGATTTATCCCAATTTTATGTGGTCTCCATTGATTTCTCACTTTTTATAAATGGTCTCTATGGATTTATCCCTATTTTTAGGTGGTCTCCATTGATTTATCACTATTTTTATGTGGTCTCCATTGATTTATCCGTATATTTAGGTGGTTTCCATTGATTTATTCCTATTTTTATGTGGTCTACATTGATTTATCACTATTTTTATGTGGTCTCCATTGATTTATCCGTATATTTAGGTGGTTTCCATTGATTTATCCCTATTTTTATGTGGTGTCCATTGATTTCTCACTTTTTATAAATGGTCTCCATTGATTTATCACTATTTTTATGTGGTATCCATTGATTTATCCGTATATTTAGGTGGTTTCCATTGATTTATCCCTATTTTTATGTGATCTCCATTGATTTATCACTATTTTTATGTGGTCTCCATTGATTTATCCGTATATTTAGGTGGTTTCCATTGATTTATCCCTATTTTTATGTGGTCTACATTGATTTATCACTATTTTTATGTGGTCTCCATTGATTTATCCGTATATTTAGGTGGTTTCCATTGATTTATCCCTATTTTTATGTGGTGTCCATTGATTTCTCACTTTTTATAAATGGTCTCCATTGATTTATCACTATTTTTATGTGGTATCCATTGATTTATCCGTATATTTAGGTGGTTTCCATTGATTTATCCGTATATTTAGGTGGTTTCCATTGATTTATCCCTATTTTTATGTGGTCTCCATTGATTTCTCACTTTTTATAAATGGTCTCTATGGATTTATCCCTATTTTTAGGTGGTCTCCATTGATTTATCCGTATATTTAGGTGGTTTCCATTGATTTATCCCTATTTTTATGTGGTCTACATTGATTTATCACTATTTTTATGTGGTGTCCATTGATTTCTCACTTTTTATAAATGGTCTCTATGGATTTATCCCTATTTTTATGTGATCTCCATTGATTTATCACTATTTTTATGTGGTCTCCATTGATTTATCCGTATATTTAGGTGGTTTCCATTGATTTATCCGTATATTTAGGTGGTTTCCATTGATTTATCCCTATTTTTATGTGGTCTCTATTGATTTCTCACTTTTTATAAATGGTCTCTATGGATTTATCCATATTTTTAGGTGGTCTCCATTGATTTATCACTATTTTTAAGTGGTCTCCATTGATTTATCCGTATATTTAGGTGGTTTCCATTGATTTATCCCTATTTTTATGTGGTCTACATTGATTTATCACTATTTTTATGTGGTCTCCATTGATTTATCCGTATATTTAGGTGGTTTCCATTGATTTATCCCTATTTTTATGTGGTGTCCATTGATTTCTCACTTTTTATAAATGGTCTCTATGGATTTATCCCTATTTTTAGGTGGTCTCCATTGATTTATCACTATTTTTATGTGGTCTCCATTGATTTATCCGTATATTTAGGTGGTTTCCATTGATTTATCTCTATTTTTAGGTGTTCTCCATTGAATTATCCCTATTTTTAATTGGTCTCCATTGATTTATCTCTATTTTTAGGTCGCCACCATTGATTTTTCCCTATTTTTAGATGGCCTCCATTGATTTATCCTATTTTTAGGTGCACACCATTGATTTATCCCAATTTCTAGGGGGTCTTCATTAATTTATCCCTATTTTTAGATAGTCACCGTTGATTTATCCGAATTTTTAGGTGGTCTCCATTGATTTATCATTATTTTTAGATAGTCACCATTTATTTATCGCTATTTTTAGGTGGCCTCCATTGATTGATCACTAATTTTAGGAGGTATCCATAGTTTGCTAACTATATTTAGGTAATTTAACGTGAATTCTCACTATTCCATGATTTTTAACTATATTTCGTTAATTTTCATTGAATTATCATTTTATGTACTAGTCATTATGAGTCCTAATTATTATAATTATTATCAGGAGTTTCGATTATTTTCATTGATTCATTAAGTAATTTCGATTATTTCCATTGATTTATCAGGATTTTCAATGATGTGAATTGGTTTATCAGGATATTCGATGATGTACATTGATTTATCAGGATTTTCGATGATTTCCATTGATTTATCAGGATATTCGAAGATGTAAATTGATTTATCAGGATTTTCGATTATTTTCATTGATTTATCAGGATTTTCAATGATGTCCATTGATTTATCAGGATTTTCTATGATTTCCATTTATTTATCAGGATTCTTGATTATTTTCATTCATTTATCAGGAATTTCAATGATGTGAATTGGTTTATCAGGATATTCGATGATGTACATTGATTTATCAGGATTTTCGATGATTTCCATTGATCTATCAGGATATTCGATGATGTAAATTGGTTTATCAGGATTTTCGATTATTTTCATTGATTTATCAGGATTTTCAATGATGTCCATCGATTTATCAGGATTTTCTATGATTTCCATTTATTTATCAGGATTCTTGATTATTTTCATTCATTTATCAGGATTTTCAATTATTTTCATTGATTTATCAGAATTTTCGATTATTTTCATTGATTTATCAGGAGTTTCAATTATTTCCATTGATTTATCAGGATTTTCGATTATTTCCATTGATTTATCAGGATTTTCGATTATTTCCATTGATTTATCAGGATTTTCGATTATTTTCATTGATTTATCAGGATTTTCGAGCCTGTCGTCTGCTAATTAGCAAATAATCTATAAATCCCAAGCTGTCGTCCGCTCAATAGTAAAGAATCTACGACAGTTCCAGCAACTCATGAATAATGAATAAACACGAATGTCCCGACGTTTGAAAGCGACGTAGAAGTTTACGTTCACCAGTTGGCATGACTCGCTGATCGTGTAAAAAATAACTCACAGAAAATTGCCAAATCACACTTGCAATAAAATTCGACGAAAATTTTCAAAAATAGGCGAATAGGTAATAACGAAACTAAAGAAATAACGATAAAATATTTCGAAATAAAAAAGGCAACCGAAATGATAACTTTACATCATTTTTCTCAATTTAGTGTCGTATCTCTCCGGTGGAGGCGCCCCAGATACGAACAGAGGCAGAGAGAAAAGTTCTAGTCCATAAAGTTCCCCAATGAAGGCTTTAACAAGACTGACTCCATTCTCTTTCATAAATACAGGACCGCAGCGCGCCAAAAAAAAGGACGGTGGGCTCCGGGCGCAACGTCACTCGAACAGCGCGCCCAAGGTAGCCGCCAGTGTCAGCGACCTCTGTTGAAATAAATCCGAACGACGGATAGCGAACTGAACCAAATGTCAATGTTAACGGGCAGTAGGGCCGAATGGAGGATTGCCCGCGCGCGCCGGGACGAAATGGGCGCGTGGGGTGGGCCGTGAATGCTTGGCTAAATCATTTTTCAAGGAACCAATGACGCGGTACGTGTGAACTTCGCTATCGCTCCTTTCCGTCGCCAGTGCCATCTTTCAGCCATTACGATCATAATCATCGAGGAATCTTTTTCTCCCCCCCCCCCACCCCCACGCGTTTCTTACGCGCTTGCTTTCTCTTGGTCTTCTTCCATTCGGACTAGATTCCAGGCCTGCAAAGATACCGTTTCTCTTCCTTTAGTTTCTGGACCGATACCACCAGCGGCGTGTACATTTTTCCTAAGCGAACGAGGTGAAAAAGACACCACTTTTCTTAGTGTTGTAAGTCGGAAACTTTTACGCAAAAAAGTTTCAGAGGCTTTGGATGTTTTGTCCTTGCGAATTAAGGTTGACTTTTTGTGCTAGAGTTGTAAGTCGGAAAATTTTCCGTGGAAAAGTTCTGCTCGGAACGACTTTTTTCCGGAAATGTTTCCGTATTTTTCCGAAAATAATAAAAAAAGTTTTCATTCCATGATTAGTCTAATATATTGTTTGCAAATTTAAATAAAGCGGCATTTTCGCCTCATTTTTTCGAATCTAAAAGTAAAATTAAACCTCTAGACTAGTTTAAACTGATTACCAATGTAACACTATTAATATTTTGTAGTATTTTTACTGATATTAGACATTTTATATCGATAAAAAGTTAAAAACCTTAAAAACCCTTAAAAAGTAAAAAACATTAAAAACCCTTAAAAAGTTGAAACCATTAAAAACCCTTAAAAAGTTGAAACCATTAAAAATCCTTAAAAAGTTAAAAACATTAAAAACCCTTAAAAAGTAATTTATGTTTCAATTTTTTATTTTTCCGATTTGCGTAAATTCTTCCTCATATTATTTTTCCGGAAAATTAACAACACTATTTTTTTTTCTTTATAAAGTTACTTAAAGTGTTGGTTGTACGAAAATTAAGCTATGGCTAAATAATTTCATCCAAATCGGTGAAACGGGTTTTTAAATTATTATAAAAAGAAGCCAAAATGGTGGAAATCGAGTTTTTCGGCGCATTTTCTAAAATTGTATTCGGCACTCGTGACGTCAGAAAATGCGAAGCGTATCATTGGCTAATTGTCTGTAATACATTTCTTTACATCTGGGATTAAAAGCAGGTTGATTTAACACCCAGGAAAAATTCTACGCGGTGGTAATTGAAATAGGCATACACAAGGCTACGTAGTAGAAAAATGATATGAAACGAAGCCAGCCTTTTAAAAAGTTCTGTTATTATTTTATTCTTCATACATATTTTTTATTTCGATAATAAGCCTAAAATTATGATTAAAAATCTCTGGTTTGAAAACTTCTAAGTAAACAGAATCCCTCCAATTTAGTTCCTTCGACTTTAGGAATAAAACTACATCAGCTTCGATTTGCTCGTGCTCCGGAGGATAAAAATTCGCGCAAAATTGCTGGATTTTGGAGAGCGTAAAAGGTCAGTTTCGGACCCTAAATTAGTACACTTAGACTTGGAAATTGGTTTCGACAATGACGTTTTTGGAAAGAGAACTTCCAGGGCTTCAAAACAAGCTCTCACTCGTTCGATTTTATTGCGATCGACCTTTCGTGCAACCAACACTTTAAGGTGGATTGTTGTATATAAATTGGGGTCATGGTTGAGTTTCTGTCTTAAAAGTGGAATACTATTGGCAGTCTGTGTAATCGTAAAATCCTAAAAAGTTAAGGATTTCAAAAGAAATGTTGAAATTTTAGCAACAGATCAACTGATGTAATTCTACTATATCGTTTTGAAAAATTAAAAAAATATATTGATGTGTAGTTAGGCACCTCTACAATATAAAATATTAGGTTATGGTATTTGATAATTAGTTTGCTCATCATTTGGTTAAGAGCAAAGGGTAGTATTTCTTCCCAACAGCGGTTAAACTATTAGAACACTAGCTAAGACTAGTTTTAATAAAATTTTAAATATTTTCAAATTTTGTTTTTTGGTTTTAAAATGCAACGAAACACTGCGAAAACCTTCCATTTGAAATAAAATATTTCTGTATGTTCGAATGGCCCCAAAATTTCCAGCGCACAAATGTCACCTACTATATTCGTGATATCGATGACTGATGGTGAATGACTCAATGTCAAAATTACGTGACAAAAAGCTGAGCAGTCAACCTATAAAAGTTGAATTTGCTTTTTACAATAGGTATATTTTCTTCTCCGTTATAACAAAAAGATATAAAATCATTGCTAATTCTATTTCAAAGTTTTTGATGTGAAATGGAACTATTTTAATCGGCGTTTTATGTAAAAATTATAACCGAAAATTCAAATCAAGAACAATCGACATAAATCACAAAAAAAATAATATTTCTATCGGTTTTAAAATAATATAAAATTTCAGTTTGTTGGGTCCATCTGGTGTTTAAAAATTGACCTCAAATGGCGTTACCCCTGTAAAGGACTTTTCTCCCTCGACAAAAAGTATATCGTTCTAGTACCAGGGCTCGTGCAGTCTGAGAGGGACCCGGTTTTTCGAAAATCGAGTTAAAATTATCGCGTGTTTTAATAACGTTTCGGGGCCGAATTTCGTTGAGCCTCGTAAGCACCAAAGGCTAAAAGGTCGTACGTAGTACTTAGAGCTCTGCGTAACAGATAAATGAACTGACAAAATTTCGATTAATCGTAAATATTTTGGTTAACTGTTTATTTATGGATATTATCCATGGATAAACAACGATTATGCAAAAAATAATTTATATTTTCGGATAATTGTAAGTTATGGATAAAAATAAAATAAGTGGTTAATTTGTATCCAAACGCCGATTCGATATCGCATTTGGCACGCAGCTATTTCCGTTCGAATAGGCGGCTTATTATTGCCAAGTTAGATTTATTAAGCGCGAGCTTATCTCATCGATTACACGGAGCGCGGCCAAAACATAATGGATGGAACGAATTAGCCCCGCCAACTATAAGCTATACGAGACACGGCAAATGACTCTACAACGGCGCTTGACTGTTGAACCAGGATTGCGAATTCAGAAGCGAAAATTCACCTGAATCGGCGCTTACGAAAAACGCGCATTTCCCCAGTCAAAATTGTAATTCGCGGGAGGGTTACCGAGAGCGCGTCAGGGGTAGAGAATATCGCTGGTCAAGCGAGACGCCATGACGGGGGAAAACAGCTGAGTTATCTAGCCGCTATCTGGAGTTACGATCACTCGGGAGTCGCTTCGTGGTAGCCCGGTAGATGAGGACAAAGGCGGGCGGAGGGAATCCCGCTCCCGGGAAGCGCTGATTAAATCTTTTTGTCTCTAAAAGGAGCCCGGCACGCGCGCAAGGCCCCCTACCTACAACAATCGCTGACTCCGCAAAACTGACAACATCTAATGGGAATATGAAAGATGCTTCAGTCGATCTGGGGATTACATTATTTCGAGACGCTAATTCCTACCAAATCGTCAGATTTAGGCTCCATAAAACATTCTTTGGATCCTGGTAGTCGATAATTTGTTCGTGACCAATGTTGACAAATAGTTATCGCAAGGGCTTCACTTATATTTAAATAAAATCGAGAGAAGTATCAGGAACTGTCCATGGAACACAACGTTTCGATATTATAGCAAAATGAAAAGTACATCATTTTGCAATACGCCAACAAATTGGATTAAATCAAACGGAACATTTTGGCAAACATTAACAAGAAAGAACTATACTGAGTTACAACCTTGGAAAACATTTTAATATAATTTGGCCAAAGATATCAATACTTTTTAATGATATAACACCCGACTTTGAAAACTACTTCAGTACTTTTTTGTGAGGAATTGGTTCTAATTTGCGCTTGAAGCAGCGTCAAAGTAAGCTATGGCTTTGTCGTCAAATATGATTCTTTACGCCCGAAAATTATCTCGCTATAGTTATTAGCATAAGTAATATAATAACATTAAGTATGACAATTATCGAGATCTACAACCAAACTGATCTCCGTAGTTATTGCGTAATCAAGATGTTATCTCAGCACAGAGCCCTTTAGTGTCTAAAATATGCGAGACTTCCGCTAAGCCAAAATATCTGGTTTCCGATAGATAGGCGGAATATTAGGCTAAAATGATAAAAATTAAAAAAGTTTTTCTCGGCGCCACGAGCTCACTTTTTTTTAATCACGCGTGATTCGCATGCGGGCTTCAAAACAAAGCCAAAGCCTCTCGCGACCCCAGAACTTGCTCTCCGATATTAGGCTTAAATTTTTATCAAAAAGTAGTCATCTAAAATGGTAAGTCGCGAGTCCAAGTCACAGCTTGAAGAGAGTATCAGTGCTAAAAAAGGTTCGGTTAGAAAATTAGCATTAAAGCAATACTTTTTGTTATTATGTTACTAATGGTTATAATAATAATAATAATTAATAATCGGCTAGGCTAATACCCAAGGCACCACCTTAGGCCTAGGTCATACAGCTGGATTAAATTGCGTTGGATGGTGGTGGCAACTTGCCCTTCTGGTCAACAAATCCCTTATTATTACCGTTAACCTCAGCAAGTTTTTACAGCAGGGGAAACCGAAGAGCTTGGGGGAAATCTCGCCAACCAGCAGTAAGATAACTACAAACTCAACACAGAAGGAGTGCTGGGCTCGAACCCGGCTCCTCTCCGAGCGGCAAATCACTCCTCTTTTGGGTGTAAACTTAATCGGATTTAAATAAATTTCTAATCCGATTTAATATTTTGAATCTTGATATAATCTTTTTAATCTTGATTTAATCTTTTTAATCTCGAATTAATCTTTTTAATCTCGAATTAATCTTTCTAATCTTGATTTAATTTCTTTAATCTTGATTTAATCTTTTTATTCTTGATTTAATCTTTTTAATCTTGATTTAATTTTTTTAATCTTGATTTAATCTTTTTATTCTTGATTTAATCTTTTTAATCTTGATTTAATCTTTTTATATTGATTTAATCATGATCTAAGTTTACAATCGCTATTTAATCGATTTAATCACGATCTAATCTTATAATCGCTATTTAATCGAATTAATAATGATCAAATCGATTTAATCATTTATTTTTCAGCTAAATCATGATTTAATCAGCTTAATCGTGAGTTAATCATCTGAATCGTGGTTTAATCAGCTTAATCGTGAGTTAATCATCTGAATCATGATTTTATCAGCTTAATCTTGAATTAATCATCTGAATCTTGATTTAATTCAGCTTCATCGTGAGTTAATCATCTGAATCATGAGTTAACTAGCTTAATCGTGAGTTAATCATCTGAATCTTGATTTAATCAGCTTAATCGTGAGTTAGTCACCTGAATCGTGATTTAATCAGTTTAATCGTCAGTTAATCATATGAATCGTGAGTTAATCAGCTTAATCGTAAGTAAATCACCTGAATCGTGATTCAATCAGCTTAATCTTGAGTTAATTAGTTTAATCATCTCAATCATGAGTTAATCACCTGAGTCGTGATTTAATCAGTTAAATCGTGAGTTAATTAGCTTAATTAAGAGTTAATCATCTGAATCATGATTTAATCAGCTTAATCGTGAGTTAATCATCTGAATCGCGAGTTAATCAGCTTAATCGTTAGTTAATCAGCTTAATCGTGAGTTAATCATTTGAATAGTGATATAATCAGCTTAATCGTGCGTTAATCAGCTTAATCGTGAGTTAATAATCTAAATCGTGATTTAATCAGCTTAATCGTGAGTTAATCATCTGAATCGTGAGTTAATCAGCTTAATCGTGAGTTAATCATTTGAATAGTGATATAATCAGCTTAATCGTGAGTTAATCAGTTTAATCATCTCAATCGTGAGTTAATCACCGGAGTCGTAATTTAATCAGTTTAATCGTGAGTTAATCAGCTAATTCTTGATTTAATTATCTTAATCGTGAGTTAATCAGATTTAATCGATCAAGAGTGCAAACTTGATCATCGAAGTGACATTGCTAAGTTTTCTTCCCACCGTGCGAATATCCTGATGGTAGACCAACCGCAGTACACGTTGGCCTACCACCAGGATATTTGCGCGGCGGGAAGAAAACTTAAAGGAAAACAGGCGGAAGAAATCCTAGGCCTTTAAGGTAAGCGAATTCGTCGCCAAAATAGATCAGACGGACTTTTGTGACCATTACGAATGACGTGAAATAAAATTAATTGAAAGAGCCCGCGACGCTCGGTAACGGTGTATGGATTTACAAAAATCATATATTACCGTCGTTATCTACTCTCAACGAAATACAGGGAAAAAAGGAAGATGGGTAGAAGAGAAATAGACCGATTCGTGGCGCTAAACTGCGGAGGGGGGGGGGGCAATCTGTCAGTGGGAGGAGCGGGAGCAAGACGTTGGCAAGAGTCTCGGATGGATCCGAACGGGACGCGAGGTGACCAGGGTTCAATTAGGGATGGCTTATACACTCGGGTCTCGCGAGAGCCCCTGGAAGCCCCGACGACACCGAAACCAAGCGGGAGGGAAAAAAAAGAACCGAGAGATACAGGGAGGGGGGAGAACGGGGGGGGGGGCGGGGAAGTGAAGCCACAGTGACAAGCCATAGATCATCGCTTATCTAGCAATGTCTGATTTACTAGGCCGACAACAACGGTCAGCGCGCGCGGGGTTGGAGCGCCCAACACGCTCCGGAAATCGATCTCCCGCGCGCTCCTGATGGATAGTCCCCAGCAGACCCTGATGGACCCTGGCGCACTCCATTCCCGCGAAGTCCCTTCCATCGGGACCCCTTCCTACTGCACCTACCCCTTCCTATCAGGACCCTGTCCGAACGGAGCCCACCAAATGTCTCTAACGTCCTTCAGGGGCATTTAACTTCAGATAGATTTTAATATTCATTACGTCATTTTCAATTATTTAAAGAATACGAGTTGTTGCTAGTCAACATCAACGTTAACTCGAGCTTACTATAATTAATTTTATAGAGAATGGTTCTATTTCGATTTCATATAGAAAATATATTATTTCGGGTTCATTGATAAAAGATTCTATTTCCGTTTCATAACAAAAAGATTCTATTTCCGTTTCATAACAAAAAGATTCTATTTCCGTTTCATAACGAAAAGATTCTATTTCCATTTAATAACGATAAGATACTATTTTAGTTTCATAGAAAAATAGACTATTTTAATTTCATAGAGAAAAGATACTGTTTCGGTTTCATGGAGAAAAGATATTATTTCCGTTTCCTAACGAAAATAAGGTACAATTTCCGTTTCATAACGAAAAGATACTATTTCCATTTCATAGAAAAATATACTATTTCCATTTCATAGAAAAATATACTATTTTAGTTTCATAGAGAAAAGATACTATTTCAGTTTCATAGAAAAATATACTATTTTAGTTTCATAGAAAAATATACTATTTTAGTTTCATAGAGAAAAGATACTATTTCCATTTCATAGAAAAATAGACTATTTTAATTTCATAGAGAAAAGATACTGTTTCGGTTTCATGGAGAAAATATATTATTTCCGTTTCCTAACGAAAATAAGGTACAATTTCCGTCTCATAACGAAAAGATACTATTTCCATTTCATAGAAAAATATACTATTTTAGTTTCATAGAGAAAAGATACTATTTCCATTTCATAGAAAAATAGACTATTTTAATTTCATAGAGAAAAGATACTGTTTCGGTTTCATGGAGAAAATATATTATTTCCGTTTCCTAACGAAAATAAGGTACAATTTCCGTTTCATAACGAAAAGATACTATTTCCATTTCATAGAAAAATATACTATTTTAGTTTCATAGAAAAATATACTATTTTAGTTTCATAGGAAAATATACTATTTTAGTTTCATAGAGAAAAGATACTATTTCGGTTTCATAGAAAAAATATACTATTTCGGTTTCATGGAGAAAAGATATTATTTCGGTTTCATGGAGAAAAGATATTATTTCGGTTTCATAGAAAAAATATACTATTTCGGTTTCACGGAGAAAAGATATTATTTCGGTTTCATAGAAAAAATATACCATTTCGGTTTCATAGAAAAAATATACCATTTCGGTTTCATAGAAAAAATAAACTATTTTGGTTTCATAGAGAGAGACGGTACTATTTCGGTTTCGTAGAGTAATGGTACTATGTCGTTTTCATTAAGAAATGGTAGTTTGTCGGTTTCATAGATAAATTATAGTATTTCTGTTTCATAGAGTAATGGTTTTATTTCTTTTTCATAGAGATACGATACTATTACGGGTTCATGGAGAAAAGATACTCTTTCCGATTCGTAGATAATATATATTATTTAATTTCATAGAGAGAGTTACTGTACTATTTAGGTTTTATAGAGAAATGGTTCTATTTCGATTTTATAGATAAATAACAATTGTTTTAGATAATTTAAGATGTTGATAAAAGGTCTATCGTGGTCGTTAAAGATAGTTAGAGGAGCTCAAAGACTCTCCCACGGCACTGTAGAACGAAATATTTACTTATCTAATAAAATATGAAACGAAATGAAGTACTTTAAGGTAATTGCTATCTTTTTTCATATCCATAGACCCTACATGCTCGTATATAAATTCGACTAATTCAGAGCGAAAGTAACCTTACATAATTAACCAGGGGGGGGGGCACACGCTAAGAATTAATTAATTAATTAATAGTAATAGATAAAAGTTACGTAATTTTAATAGCCGATCCGTTCATTTACATCTGAAATTAAATTATCCCTCCACGCTTCAAGATGAGAGTCATAAAAAATGTCATCGTCTAAACATCGGGAAAAAGAACAAGCGCGTCAAGGATCGGAAACGGACTAGTTTCACGCCCACGAAACGGCGAAATTGGCCAAAATGAACCAAAACTAAACGAAACAGTGTAAATATTGGATAATAAACAAGCTTATTCTGATCTACTATCCCGCGCAACGCTCGCGTCTTTGGTGAACGTCACGAAGTAAAATCTTTAAACAACCACACCAACGATAACTACCCATTATGATGGCTTCATCTAAGCCCTAAAATAATCGAAAGCGAAAAAATGATTTCTTTGAAACTCAATTACCCCGGCTAAAGATAGATCTAATAATGAATTTAATCGCGGCTCTGGGTAACAAATTGTCGATAGCTCTTCGCAGTTAATAAGGATAAGTTGCCTTTTTGAATCGCTCCAGTCAACCTCCCATCTCACCCGACAGTGCTCGTACCAGGCTCGACGCCTGTCTAGGGTTATTAGTAAAACCTACTGACCTCTCTGGTGGATGACGATGAAGATGGAATTAGGGAGATAAAAGGCGACAAAAAAGATATTCTTTGTCGGAAAAAAACGAGACCGGGACGAAGATCTAATGAGTCTAGCGTCATTTTAGTTCATTATTGCGAGAGAAAAAATAAAGGAAAGGAGAAGTTTAAAAAAAAGTGAAACAAGACTGGAAGCAAAGAGGGAATAGAAACTCCTTCAATGTTTTACTAACGAACCCTACCGGAGAAAATTATATACAAAGAAAAAGGAGAAAACGTAGCTGAATTTATTTTTTTTCTTAGCGACCCTTTTTTTTGCAAAGGAATTTTCTCCTAGTTGTAGGAACGGATGGAGAAAAAACCGTGTTTTGAAAAATTTAGCTCAGAAGAGAGTTGTCACAGCCCCCGTGGCAGATTGTATAGGATAGTTTCGGGGGAAGGTAAAATTGGGAGCCAGGCCCTTGTCAGAAATTTAAGCGATTGTTGGAGAAGAAACTATAAAATGTAGCAATTATTTGATCTATACGGAAGTGACGTTTAAAGAAATGGAATTTGCTACGTTTTTTATTTTTTCGAAAGCAAGAGGAATAATGTAATCGACTTTTCGTATCTGTCCTTGTTGGATGTTTGCTGCGGGGGTGGATCTCCTTTCAAGTAGTTTTTGTCGCTCGGTGGTTCTCGGTTGAAATGATCAGAATCTTATGTAAAAGGTTAATATACAAGGTATTGCGGACTGTCATTTTCGAAGGACGTTTTATAAATGACGTATGTCAAACTCTTTGGAGAAACTCATCAATAAATTGAGCAATTTGAAAATCAGCAAAGTATTTTCATACACGCGGGGAGATCATATAAATATCTGAACATCATATAAATACCTGAAGATCATAAATATCTGAAGATAAAAATATCTGAGGATCAAATAAATATCTGAGGATCATATAAATATCTGAGGATCATATAAATATCTGGGGATCATATAAATATCTGAGGATCATATGAATACCTGAAGATAATGTATACCTGAAGATAATATACATACCTGAATATCATAAATATCTGCGGATCAAATAAATATCTGAAGATAAAAATATCTGAGGATCAAATAAATATCTGAGGATCATATAAATATCTGAGGATCATATAAATATCTGAGGATCATATAAATATCTGAGGATCATATAAATATCTGAGGATCATATAAATATCTGAGGATCATATAAATATCTGAGGATCATATAAATATCTGAGGATCATATAAATATCCGAGGATCATATATCTGAGGATCATATAGTATCAGAGGATCATATAAATATCTGAGGGTCATATAAATATCTGAGGATCATATAAATATCTGAGGATCATATAAATATCTGAGGATCATATAAATATCTGAGGATCATATAAATATCCGAGGATCATATAAATATCTGAGGATCATATAATATCAGAGGATCATATAAATATCTGAGGGTCATATAAATATCTGAGGATCATATAATATCTGAGAATCTTATAAATATATGAGGATCGTATAAATACCTGACGATCATATAATATCTGAGGATCATATAAATATCCGAGGATAATATAAATACGTGAAGATAATATAAATATCTAACGATCATATAAATATCTAAAGATCATATAAATACCTGAAGATAATATAAATGTCTGAGGATCATATAAATGTCTGAGGATCATATAAATACCTGAAGATAATATATATACCGGAAAATAATATACATACCTGAAGATCATAAATATATGAAGGTAAAAATATCTACGGATCAAATAAATACACGGAAATATTAGGAAGTGCGCGTTCCAAAAATAGCACTTTTTATACACGTATGCGTATATATTATTTTATAGAAAGAGCTATATTGAAATTTAATGTTAAAAACTATTAAAGAGCTGATTTTTAAAATACGATATCTTTGTAATAGGCGAAACTATAAAGTAAATTTGGTCTTAGTCAACTTGTAAAAATGGGAAAACAAAATCACGTGACTACCATTTCACAGCCAACTTCGATTCGGTAACTCGTGTTCATAGTTGGCCGTGCGGCGGTAAAGTAAAACATTATTCCTTCAGATACTGCAGGCAGCTAATTAACTGACACTTTTCTATTACAAAATGTTTTAAATAATAAAAATTAGATAATTTAGAAGAGTCGATCAAAATTCAAACCGCCAATAGAAAAATAAAATGAATAATAGTTCGAATTTCGTTGGATAGATGGCGCTCCAGTTCTCCACAAAGTCACGTGACTACCATCTTTTCATCCCCCCTGGACTTTATAGTTTCGCCTATTACCAATTTTTATATTTTTATTTTTGGACCCACCTTAACTCGAAATAAATAAAACCATGAAAGGCATTTTGGGGACAAATTATTTATCTGTAGGAAAAAAGGACCGATGACGTCGCGTCACGTGGTCAGTCGCTCTATCGTACACGCGTCTCGTAATAAATCTTGTACCTTGTGGCATAAAAAATCGAAAAACGTACTGATTACAAATCCGCTATAAAAAATAAATAAACGGCTTTCAAATCATTCGATTTTCAGCGAAATTCTTTCGTTACGCTGGCGCGAGTTTCTACCACGAAATCTACTACTCCGGAACGCCGCCGACTCAGCCTCCAAACGGAAAAAGCGCCAAATGAAAAAATATATAAAAATGATGACGAGAGAGATGGAGATATAAAAGAATGGAATCCTCCAAACAGCCACACACCTTCATTCGGGGAGGCTAAAGTGGGCCTTAAGGAACTAAGGGCGGTGGGTGGAGAAATGTTTTTGGGAGGAGGAGGATGAGGGGATGAGGAGTAGGTTTCGGGATGCTGCATAACTGTATAGCGCTTACGGGGGTGAAGCCAGGGACGATTATACTTTATAAATAACTCCTTTCTTCGGTGAGAGCACACTCGGAAACTGACAAGCAGCTGACGGCTGGCATATAATTCCAACGCCAGAGCAGAGGGATAAAGTTGAAAACTGGGGAGTGCTTGGATGCCGGTTCAAGAAACATCACCAAAGAGCGTCATCAACCCCCTTTCATAACTTGGATTACGAACGCGGGAACTTGGCAATTATACCACCTTCTTAAAAAAGCGTTATATAACAGATGATTTAATTAAAAATAATTTTGGAATGCTCTTTGTGGAGTTCTTTCCCCACTGCTTTAAGGGGTTTTCCCCCGATCTCTTCGGTTTCCCCTTCCATAAAAACTTGTTGAGGTTAACGGTAATAGTTAGTGTAAGGATCTGTTGGCTCGCGTGGCATGCAGGGTTTACCACCACCCTCCTACGCTTTATAACCAGGCCACCTGAATTAAAGGCTTCAAAAGTCGCTTGATGACTTAGGCCTAAGGTGGTGCCTTGGGTATTAGCCTAGCTGATTATTATTATTATTATAATTAATAATATTTCCAGGTACCAAAAATAAATAAAAATGTAGAATATTTTAGATTTAATTGTGGTTGACGTCTTTTTAAATAAACTGAAAAACGCGATAGAATCATCTTTAAAAAAGGGTAACATAATACCCCTAAGTATGCATTTTTTCTTACTACATCCTTTCTTCACCAACTTTAGATAAATCAGTAACGACTAGCAACTCTGTAACCCCGAAGTTTAAGCCTCTTTGCGATTTGAATTTTTCTATTGGTCATACAAATTCTGACAATCATATAGTACTACAAAGAATTTCGTCTTTTGCGTAACCATGCATGGTCTAGTCTTGATTAAGAGCACGCGGCGAAAACGAAATTAATACGGCTAAATAGACATTAAAGGAGAACTGTCACCAAAACCAAAATTTACGAGGTTTGTTTACAAAGAGATAGAAAATATATTAATAATTATGTCCCTGAAATTTTATAGTTATTGGAAAAGTATTTAAAAAGTAACGCTACTTTTTCCGCAACCTTCATCAAACGGCTTAAAATTTTTCAGAAATCGCGGTTGAACCTACGTGCAGCGCCAAAAGAATGAAGCGGCAAAAATTTTAGAAAGGGCGGCGTGTAAGGCGTATTAAAAACACGATTAAAGGGAATATAACCTGCAAAGCAATCTTTACGGAAGACCCCTTCATTTTTTCAAATTTCCCTGTACAGTGGCGCCAAATATTTCTAAAGCCAAAGACAAGAGCGGCCAGAGCTACAAACGTTGGTGTTCCACACCAAATACCTGAGGTTATATTCCCTTTAACTACAATCTACCAATATAACTAGGTTAAAAAGCCAAGGAGAAGGTCGTAGCAGACGGCAGTTCCGACCGAAAAACGATAAAACCTGGGAAAAAATATTTCGTTCACGAGATGGCGCTGCAGGTAGGTTCAACCAAGTGGTTCTGAGATTCTCGAGTCGGGGGTGGAATAAAACACGAAATTTGGTTGCTTATAATAAATCAAATACTGGAAATATTAACACGAAATTTTTTGTATAAACATTTTCGGGCGTCCTCTATCCATTTAAATGGTATTTAACCAATTTTAGGGTGGTGACAGTTCTCCTTTAAGCCTAAAAATGGTAGTATTCAAAATCTCCCGCCAATTTCTCGGATTATCACGCTAGAGGAAGTTGGGTTAGATTAGTTCATGGCGCCGCTATACCGAGTGACGCTATTTAGAAAAAAATTTAGCGTCACTTTGAAAAAAGGATGTAGTAAACATTTTTCACAATGTCATACTTAGGGGTATTATGTTACTTATGGTTTTGCCTTATTAAAGCCTAAAAAGAAGCTACCTTTTTTCAGCGTTACACGTACACGTTTGTTAGAATTTACAAACAGTTTGCGGCAAGCGATTCAAGTTCAAGATTTTATCCATCTATTTACTGTAGAGATTATGTAGTGGTAAGTTTCTAGTTTTTACTCTAACGTAATTAATGGTTTAACAAAATCTAGTTTTATGAGCTCCTGGTATCTGCTATGATTAATCTCATAAGATTCAATTAGCTGAACAGTTATCTGACTTCTACGTTTAGTATATCTTTTGGAAAGGAAATCAAAATTCACAGAAATTAAAATTTCAAAAGGAATTTATTCTATCTGCCGGTTGGACAAGCCTTTACGACGGCAGCAGGAGCTAAAGCGTCTAACCAATGAAAATTGGACCCAAGAAAATGCACGAATTTTGACGGGTAGCGTTCTCCTTGTGTTGGGTGCTGTGTTTGTTCGTCCTAGACGTAACCAGCTTATCAAAACTGTTTTCCTTTCAAAAGCGCTATTTCTATAGTAATACCATAAGGCTGCAATATGTGGTGGCGATCGGATAAAAGTTTATCAAAAAATTCTAGTTTTTAAAACTTAAGCAAGAAAATGTGTATTACTATAATAATAATAATATAATAATAATTCATTGGTAGCAAAAATTAAGTCGACGTCTTCAGAAATGGCTAGATCGGTAAGCCACATACATTACGAAGGTATTTTAGATTTTAGACTATCTAGAATAAATAAAAATAATTGGGTACAACCGGGTACACGACGAGGCGAATTTACGTCTGGACGAGTCTATCGAAATCAATTTTATGTTTATTTCATCTTAATGTTATAGCATCTTCAATATTAAAATAACTTCTGTAAAAAAACTGAATTTGGACCAAAATAAAGGTAAGAAATTTTTCCCAAATTCCCCAATTTTATTTCTGTGGGGCCCTGCAATCGTATGTTTTTCCCTGTTAGAGTTCGAGCCCAAAAGCCCCCACGGGGTCACGCCACTTAAATATTTCCCTAAGATAAATACTTTTTGAACAGTATTACACACTTACGGTAATACTACAATTACAGATTTTAATTAATTAGTTAAAAGAAACGATAATTGCTTAGAACTAGATTATTTTTAAGATATTATAGAACAACCCAAAATGAGCATGCTCCCAAAACAATTATCAAAGAACTTAAATTAGATAGTTATATTTTTTTTAAATAACCCAAATACGTCAGAACCTCAACCTAAAATAGACCTTGATGACGTCACCGAGTTATTAAAAAAATTACACTATTCACAATAAGTACGAATCTTTACAAGTGCTTATATTTGTTAAGGATTCCCAAATAGGAAGGTGACAGTGATAGTTCAATCTCTACCAACATAGAGAATGTACGAGTTGACAAGGTATCTAACCGCGTCGTGTTACAGCCTGAGTCGTATACAGGTTCTGCGGGAGTATCTAGTTATATTTCTAAAAGGCAGAGGGCGCCAGAGGCTGAAAGCAATATGAAAGCTTAGACACGTGGCTTTCTCAATTGAGTATATATATAGTGCAGATGGGTCACTAGCGGGGTTTCCTCTTTTGCTGTTTTTCGGGAGTCAGCGAAACGTCAATTTAAGCAAAGGGGCTTCTTTTCCGCCTTGATCCGGCTCTTGGGTTTCGCGTTTCCGCCTCAACTCTTACCGATGAAAACACAGCGACGAACCTGAAGCCGACAGTGGAGGGAATATTTTGCCAAATAACAAAAGCAACTAGACACTCCTAGAATCTATTGGACGTCGGAATGAGAACTTTTACTCTTTTAATCGAAGCTACGTACGATGAGCCGACCAACTGGAAAACAAATAGTTAATTTCGTTATTATTTCAATGAACGTTTTTAGGATTCGTTAGAGAGTCCGATTCTTCCAGTTGCTTGGTTTCGAAAGCGTTGACAGCTTTACATAAGCCGCGTTCACACTAGACCCTTTGGAACCGTTTTAAAACGGTTTCGAAAGATCGAATTGTAAAATTTTGCTATCGAATGTATTTATCGTATGGCTATTAATACAGTTGACACCGAAAATGTTAAATTTTATCTTTCGAAACCGTTTATAAACGGTTCTAAAGTGTCTAGTGTGAACACGGCTATAGAGTTGTTAATTTTCCGGAAAAATAAAATGCGGAAAAATTTACAGAAAATTTTCCGCAAATTGGAAATATAAAATTGAAACATAAATGACTTTTTAAGGGTTTTAAATGTTTTTAACTTTTTATCGATATAAAATGTCTAATATCAGTAAACATACTACAAAACATTAATAGTGTTACATTGTCAATCAGTTTAAACTAGTCTAGAGGTTTAGTTTTACTTTTAGATTCGAAAAAATGAGGCGAAAATGTCGCTTTATTTAAATTTGCAAACAATATAATGGACTAATCATGGAATGAAAACTTTTTTTTATTTTTTTCGGAAAAATACGGAAAAAGGCGTCTGTCATTTTACGGAATATTTTACAAGCAGAAAATTTTCCGACGTACAACTCTAGCTTTACACCCTATTCAAACTATTATTATTGAAAAGTAATTTTAAATAATATTTGAAAAAGTTCGGTAAACGATAGAGTTAAGCCCAGTTCACACTATACAAGTAATTGGGCCACTTAATTGAAACCAACTAATTGTAAGCAAGAAAATTGAATAGTGTGAACAGAAAAATTGTAACCATTGTTCCAACTTTTTCTGTTCACACTGTACAGTTTTCTTGCTTATAATTAGTTGGTTCAATTAAGTGGCCCAATTAATTGTATAGTGTGAACTGGGCTTAAATGGTTTTTTTACTATTCAATACCATTTGAATAATATTTCAAAACATTTTAATATTTCAGCAAAAATTTAAGTTTTTTTCAGTATAGGCAGCTTACACGTTCTTAGATTAGTTAATAATAAATAATAACTAATAAAAGATTAATAATAATTAGAAAAATTATTAAATAAATTAATTTGAAATAATTAAAAAACTTGATATAGATAAAATATTTTTTATTATTTAATAATATTTCTAAACATTTGTCGTTTGTAAAAACAGTTTGAGCAAACATCATTTTATAATCATCTTACCGCTAGAGGTCGCTATCAGTGGCGCCGCAAGGATTTTTTCGGACATAGGCTTGGAAATTATTGGCCCCATCTCGCGAGCAACAGAGAATTTAAGGTGGATTCCCTATTACTATTGGACAATTGGACAACAGTTAATTACATTTAGAATTATTATATTTTGTATTAAAAATAGGTTTATTATTTTCTAAACATTACTCATTTTGCAAATTGAGGGCCCTTTTTGAAAATGTTTACTTTTTTGGATATTTTTACTTCCTTTTATTGTATTTTATGTCCATTTTGATTGTTTTTACGTCCTTTTTGGATATTTCTACGCCCTTTTTGGATATTTTTACGTCCTTTTAGGATATTTTACTTCCTTTTTGAATATTTTTACTTCCTTTTTGAATGTTTTTTACGACCTCTTCGGAAATTTTTACGTCCTTTTTTGATAATATTACGTCTTCTTTTTATATTTTTACGTCCTTTTTGAATATTTTTACTTCCTTTTTGAATATTTTTACTTCCTTTTTGAATATTTTTACTTCCATTATGGATAATATTACTTCCTTTTTCAATATTTTTACGTCCTTTTTGGATATTTTTACGTCCTATTTCGATATTACTAATTCCTTTTTGAATATTTTTACGTCCTTTTTGAATATTTTTACTTCCGTTTTGAATATTTTTACTTCCTTTTTGAATGTTTTTACGTCCTTTTTGGATATTACTACTTCCTTTTTGAAAATGTTTACTTCCTTTTTGGACATTTTTACGTCCTTTTTGGATATTTCTATGCCCTTTTTGGATATTTTTACGTCCTTTTAGGATATTTTACTTCCTTTTTGAATATTTTTACTTTCTTTTTGAATGTTTTTTACGACCTCTTCGGAAATTTTTACGTCCATTTTTAATAATATTACGTCTTCTTTTTATATTTTTACGTCCTTTTTTGATAATATTATTTCTTATTTTAATATTTTTACTTCCATTATGGATAATATTACTTCCTTTTTCAATATTTTTACGTCCTTTTTGGATATTTTTACGTCCTATTTCGATATTACTAATTCCTTTTTGAATATTTTTACGTCCTTTTTGAATATTTTTACTTCCGTTTTGAATATTTTTACTTCCTTTTTGAATGTTTTTACGTCCTTTTTGGATATTACTACTTCCTTTTTGAAAATGTTTACTTCCTTTTTGGACATTTTTACGTCCTTTTTGGATATTTTTACGTCCTATTTCGATATTACTAATTCCTTTTTGAATATTTTTACGTCCTTTTTGAATATTTTTACTTCCGTTTTGAATATTTTTACTTCCGTTTTGAATATTTTTACTTCCTTTTTGAATGTTTTTACATCCTTTTTGGATATTACTACTTCCTTTTTGAAAATGTTTACTTCCTTTTTGGACATTTTTACGTCCTTTTTGGATATTTCTACGCCCTTTTTGGATATTTTTACGTCCTTTTAGGATATTTTACTTCCTTTTTGAATATTTTTACGACCTCTTCGGAAATTTTTACGTCCTTTTTTGATAATATTACGTCTTCTGTTTATATTTTTACGTCCTTTTTTGATAATATTATTTCTTATTTTAATATTTTACTTCCATTATGGATAATATTACTTCCTTTTTCAATATTTTTACGTCCTTTTTGGATATTTTTACGTCCTATTTCGATATTACTAATTCCTTTTTGAATATTTTTACGTCCTTTTTGAATATTTTTACTTCCGTTTTGAATATTTTTACTTCCGTTTTGAATATTTTTACTTCCTTTTTGAATGTTTTTACATCCTTTTTGGATATTACTACTTCCTTTTTGAAAATGTTTACTTCCTTTTTGGACATTTTTACGTCCTTTTTGGATATTTCTACGCCCTTTTTGGATATTTTTACGTCCTTTTAGGATATTTTACTTCCTTTTTGAATATTTTTACGACCTCTTCGGAAATTTTTACGTCCTTTTTTGATAATATTACGTCTTCTGTTTATATTTTTACGTCCTTTTTTGATAATATTATTTCTTATTTTAATATTTTACTTCCATTATGGATAATATTACTTCCTTTTTCAATATTTTTACGTCCTTTTTGGATATTTTTACGTCCTATTTCGATATTACTAATTCCTTTTTGAATATTTTTACGTCCTTTTTGAATATTTTTACTTACGTTTTGAATATTTTTACTTCCTTTTTGAATATTTTTACTTCCTTTTTGAATGTTTTTACGTCCTTTTTGGATATTACTACTTCCTTTTTAAAAATGTTTACTTCCTTCTTGGACATTTTACGTCCTTTTTGGATATTTTTACGTCCTATTTCGATATTACTAATTCCCTTTTGAATATTTTTACGTCCTATTTGAATATTTTTACTTCCGTTTTGAATATTTTTACTTCCTTTTTGAATATTTTTACTTCCTTTTTGGACATTTTTACGTCCTTTTTGGATATTTTTACGTCCTATTTCGATATTACTAATTCCTTTTTGAATATTTTTACTTCCTTTTTGAATGTTTTTACGTCCGTTTTGAATATTTTTACTTCCTTTTTGAATATTTTTACTTCCTTTTTGAATGTTTTTACGTCCGTTTTGAATATTTTTACTTCCTTTTTGAATATTTTTACTTCCTTTTTGAATGTTTTTACGTCCTTTTTGGATATTACTACTTCCTTTTTGAAAATATTTACTTCCTTTTTGGACATTTTTACGTCCTTTTTGGATATTTTTACGTCCTATTTCGATATTACTAATTCCTTTTTGAATATTTTTACTTCCTTTTTGAATATTTTTACTTCCTTTTTGAATGTTTTTACGTCCTTTTTGGATATTACTACTTCCTTTTTGAAAATATTTACTTCCTTTTTGGACATTTTTACGTCCTTTTTGGATATTTTTACGTCCTATTTCGATATTACTAATTCCTTTTTGAATATTTTTACTTCCTTTTTGAATATTTTTACTTCCTTTTTGAATGTTTTTACGTCCTTTTTGGATATTACTACTTCCTTTTTGAAAGTGTTTACTTCCTTTTTGGACATTTTTACGGCTTTTTGGATATTTGAGGCCCGCTTTCATGTAGCGACGTCATTGGTCACTCTATCGAATCCAAAAACATTAATTTCGTCTCGCGTCCAATGGAGAAAATTCAATATGAGGTTGAATTTTCGCTTTAGTCCCATTCGGCCGAAATCCCATTCGACCGAAGGCGGTTTTTGAGGTGTCCCATTCGACCGAATTCCGCCGAAACGTGCGGTTTTTATGTGTCCCATTCGACCGAACGCTTTTACGTGTCCCATTCGACCGAACGCTGCTATATAAATTGGCTTTTGGAATGAGCATGAATTATATTTTTATCTTCACCTAGTCAAGAAAAGTAACTGAACCAAAACTGAATTAGTAAACTTAACCAACTCTAACCTAACCTAACCTAACCTAACCTAAACATGGATCTTCGATAGTACATACCTTATAAATAAAATACCAAATCACCCCGCCAATTGGGCTACATTTTAAAATTCTTTCGGTCGAATGGGATTCGGTCGAATGGGATTCGGTCGAATGGGAATAAACGGAATTTTCGGCAAGTGTCATTTTGGGTAGAATATTATTCCAAATTGACATAAAGACGTCGAAGGGCAGTGGAAGATTCCGGGCGACAGCTCGTCCTGCGCCGCAAACTTTCATTTCCCTAAAATGGAAGCGCGGAGGATTTCTCGCCATTGTTCGGCGAGAACGGCGGCGATCGTAAAAAGGGCGCGCGGACAAAGCGAGCGTGCGGTCAAGATCTTCCAGGGCGCTAGCAGCTGCGGGCACCCTTAAATTGGATTTATGCGGCTGACCCTTTCATAGAAAAAGAAGATAAAGTCGCCAGGGTGGACAGCAGGTGGCGCCGCCATCACCAAAAACCCGCACCTTGTTTATATAATATCCGTAACAGCCCCTCCACTTTAAGGCTTAAGAAAAGTTTTTATTAAAAATTCCGTATAAAGCTTGGGTTTTAACTGAGATACTAATCGTGATCAGGGTTGGACGTAATTATATTATTTTAGTAGTCAGCCTGACTAGAGAGCCTCCTATCTTAATTTATTTTAGTAGTCACTGACTAGTGGGGGTATAAATGGGGGTATAAAAACAAGAAGGACATCCAACATTTTGCTTTACCCGTCAGAATTAAAATAGGAGTTTATTGTCTCTTGAGTTACATGATGTGATTTTTAAATAAAATGTAATTGATGAATGATGAATTTATGATACGCCATATTCGCCATTATTTATGAATATTTAAGTAAATTTTTCACTAGTCAAATTAACTAGTGAGCCCCAGATTTTGATTAATTTTAGTAGTCAGAGCATTTATCTTAGTAGTCAAATGCCGTGACTATAGTGATATCGTAATACTTTTGGAAATTTTCGTAAAAAAGTCTCGTGAAATTTCGAAAAACCATTTTCCCGTGAAATTTCGAAAGACCGTATTTCGTGAAATTGAAAAAAAAAAACAATTTTTCGTAAAATTTCCTAAAACAATATTTCGTGACATTTCAAGAAAACACCTTCACGGGAAATTAAAAATCATAGCTTCCTTGAAAAATCACTAGATGTTTAAGGGGTTTTCCCCTGAGTTCTTCGGTTTCCCCTTCCATAAAAACTTGTCGAGGTTAACGGTAATAGTTAGTGTAGGGAGCTGTTGGCTCGATCGCGTGGCATGCAGGGCTTGCCACTACCCTCCTACGCATTGTAACCCGACCACCTGAATTAAAGGCTTCAAAAGTCGCTCGATAACTTAGGCCTAAGGTGGTGCCTTGGGTATTAGCCTAGCTGATGATAAACTGTTTGATTAAAAAATATAGTTGCAATTTTGGTCTATATTTGGCCTATTAACGCCTGTAGAAGTGTTCAACACGCAGCACACCAGCGTCCAGGAAGAAACGAACATTTAGGAAATGTAGTTTCGAAATAGGCGGTAAATGCAATTCTTCGAGAAAAACCGCGTCTCTAAAATCTCAGTTTCAAAAGATAAATCTGCCTACGTACGGACGGAAATTGGAATCCAATAAACCATCCAATTTATAAGCGTAAAATTATGGGAAAGAAGCGCTCAAAACCGTATAATCAGAATAGTATAAATAGGATTATTTCAATTTACAATAAATTCCCATTTGACCAAGTCTTCTTTATTTTATTCGATTCTTCGTATTCACTTATGTCCCTATATTTAAATTGGGCTAATGCTGGGGTTAGAGACGCCAAAAAAAGTCTTTGGATAAAAGTAAAATAGAGCTTGCGGAAGAGCTATATTCGTTATAGAATTTCTGCCTCCGAAACTAGGAACAGTTCTCTCTTGGTTTTTTTCCATTTCTCGTCCTAGAAGGGGACCAAACATTGGAAATCAATGGAGAGCGTGTAGAGGTCGTTCTGGCGTGAAAGTAACTGGGTGGCAGAGGGCGCCGTGATCGCTCGCCGCCACCGCTATATAGATGGCGCTAGTTGGGGGCGACGGAACGCATTGGCTACGCGGGATTGGTTGATCGGCGGGGTCGGTAGTGGCGCCTTCATTGATTAAGTAATCTTCGGCAATAGCCGTTATAGTCAGGCAGCCTGAGAGCGAGCGACTAAACTTCCTCGAAGGAATACCCCATTCTTGGGATCTCAGAAAACATATTGCGGGCCCGAAAAAGGAACCTTCTTTAGACGCGGAAAGAAAAATAACTATACTCAGATAGCGCGAGGAGGAAAAACAGAACCGATAACCAAAAATGGGCCAAATTGCGATATCTACACATACACTATTTGTAGATGCTACTTTGAACAAACTCGCACCCAAGATTCCGAAACCGTTTTTCTTAGCACCTTTTACATCCAAGGGGATCATTTGAAGAGTGAAAATATACTACCGGAAGTTTATGATAAACCACGCTCGGGGAAGACAAACGTATCTAACTACACTTTTGACGAACTGTAACTCACTGTAGGGCGTATTGAAATTAGTGAAATGGCCTAAAATAATTTCGTTTCTTAAATTGCGTTATGAAATTATAGAATAAATAAAACACAACCAACTAGCACATGACAAGAGGTTCAGTTTTTTCTATAGTGTTGTTAATTTTGCCGAAAAATAAAATATGGAAAATTAAAAATTGAAACCAAAATTTTACTTTTAAAGGGTTTTTTTATCGATATAAAATGTCTAAAATCAGTAAACTTACTAAAAAACTTTAATAGTGTCACATTGTTAATCAGTTAAAACTAGTCTAGAGGTTTAGTTTTACTTTTAGATTCGAAAAAATGAGGCGAAAATACCGCTTTATTTAAATTTGCAAACAATATATTAGACTAATCATGGAATGAAAACTTTTTTTATTTTTTTTTCGGAAAAATACGGAATATTTTCCGGAAAAAGGCCTCGGTCATTTTCCACGGAAACTTTTCCGACTTACAACACTAGTTTTTTTTTCATAGATAATGTAAACTAGTACGTCCGTATTGATTAGTCCATTTTCGTGAGGTTATTTCTTTGGTCATGGATGTTACGCGTATACAGGGTGTTTCAAAATGTTTTGCAAAATGTTAAGGAGCTGTAGGGGGCAGGGAGTGAGTTCAGAAGTATACCTGTTTTTCTCCATTTTCCTACGATGAGTTAAAAGAGCGCCAGAGCAGTGCTTCCACTTGTAGGGAATTTCTCCCTTTGTAGGGAATTTTCAACTTTAAAAATTAAAAAAGGGATTTTTATTTGAAAAAAGGGGAAAAGGGAAAAAAGGGAATTTCCCATTTTTCTGGAAAACAATGTAAGTTACCACTATTATGAGTAGAATAAAGTTCATTGAAAATAAATAAAGTCTAATGTTTTCTCCAGCTTGAATGCTTATTTGACTAGTAAGGGAATCAGCTGCACAGTTCTTATAGTTACTAGACACGTTGTGATTAATTAACCTACACCTGAATCTCATCTCCGTCACATTGACTATAGAAGAAATTTAAGGAATGCTTTTTAGATTCTTGTTGCTAAAATAGACCATTTGAAATATTCGTCAGATTTTCGTCTGTAATTCTATATCGTGTTCTTTTCGGTTTCATCTTCGTTTTTCGGAATTCGTGTGTAAACTTACAAAGTGTTATCTTTAACATTTATAGTTTTAAAAGTAATGGTTTTGTATAACATTAAAAATAACTCAAAGAGATACGATACTTCACGACTAAATTTTTTTCCCTTTTTTTAAAAGAAATTTAAAATTATTTTGGCAAGCTGTAGCCCCTTCTCAAGTCACGTGGTCTTTAATAATAAAATAAATTATTTGAAAATATTCCTTGACTTAATTATTAGGTGAAAATATTATATATATCTCATATTATGTTAGAAATCAATAGGGAAATTTTGAGGGAATTTCTAACATCAAAAGGGAAAAAAAGGGAATTTTATTGGTTACCTAATATAGAAAAAGGGAATTTCAAATTTCCCAGAGTGGAAGCACTGCGCCAGAGAGCTTCAAAGCTTACTAGCCTCTGGAAGTAGGCTGCAACTAGCGCCAAACCAAGCAGATTTTTATTTCAAAGGAAAAATAAATATTTATTCATTCATTCATGCATCAGGGAAACGCGAACATTAAGGTTTGGGCTCGTGTGATAGGTAAAAAACGACTTTGTAAACAAATCGAGGTAACCAGCGTAAAAAAGTAAACTTAAACCGTATTTAAAGTCCCTGCTGCTTGGTTTTGCGCTCGTTGCAGCCTACTTCCACCACACTTTGAAGCTCTCTGGCACTCTTTTAACTCATCGTAGGAAAATGGGGAAAAAACAGGCATACTTCTCAACTCACCCCCTACAACTCCTTAAGATTTTTGCATAACCATTTGAAACACCCTGTATAAGATACCTTCCCCAATACTACTTCTGGTAGTATACATAAATTTTAACATTGTGTTATGTCATCAGTAGTTTAAAGAAAGAACAGTGTTGGTTTAAACTAGGGTTGATAAATTTATTTGCCAAAATCTTCTTCATACAATTTCAGCAACCAAATTACTACCAACGCTGGCATGTAAAAAATCCTGAAATATCGTCCCAAACAAGAAAATTGATAAATTGATTCTGAATTATTTATCGTACCGAATCGTCCTTCGAATTAAAATAATAACACTTTTAAAATAATAACACTTTCATAGTTTCTCAATATACGTACATTAGTTAGAATTATAATAAACCAGCCGAAAAAAGAGTTGGAAGATAAATAAAGAACTATTACGTTGCTAACGCCGGAAAGGGAAAAATATACCTTATTTTTTTTTCTCTTTAAATCACCTAGATCCCTATAACTATCGGAGATAAAAAAATAACTATTCTTAAACCAAGCCACGAAACTCAATAATATAGAGCGAGACGTTCGGAGCAGGGTGGCTACTGTGTTTTCCGATGGCCGCGTGGTTCCGTCGCCAGAGGAGATACGCGGCGGAAAAATATAATTTTTTCCTTTCAGATTCTAGTAAAAGATAGAAAATAGGGTCGTGGCGCGGGAGTGCGAGTGACGGACCAAAAAATCCAGCGAAACACCAGAAAGGCGGGCCCTGTCCAAGACGTTCGCTCTTGTCCCTTTTTTTGTCCCGTCGGGATAACGAAGTTGGGGCCGACGGTGAAATCAAATTCAATCCGAGAATCGAAGCCAGTCCGATATGAGAAGCCCCGCCCCCGCGCCCACCGAAACCCATGTCGCTCTGATTAGGGTGACCCTTTAGCGACGACCTTTTACACTCCCAATCTCTCCGCGCGCCGGAAAAGTTCTCGTCCCAAAACGGATAGAGACAAAAGTACACCGAGGAGCGAGAGGGGAGAGAACTATAAGAACGGCCCAGTCCGAACGGACACGCTTTTAGGGCCATCTATTGAAAGAGAAAAGAGGCGTGATAGCTGTCGACGCTCGTCACCAGAGGGAGCCGCTGTCTATGGCAGTCGTGGTGGGAGGAAGGCGAGACCGTGAGAGTTTGAGATACACGAGTTTTTTTTCATTCCTTTTTCAAAAACGAGATACGATATAGTCAAACTATATTAAATGGATAGAAATATTGTCGTCGGGGGATTCTGATAAAATTGGCTGAAAAACGAGCGCCGTAGTCCTTTGCCTCGTTCGCGGAAGCGATATCCTTGTCCTTCTAATGAGGAAATGAGTGCGCGGAGAGACCCGGACGGACGTGTTATTGCGGGAGGGGACAACGTGATTGGCTTACGAAAAGACGTCTCTTTGTTTTTTACCCAGCCGCTCATACAATCAACTGGCCTTTGGTCTCGTTTAAAATACACCGCGGAATTCCGGCTACTCGACCAGACAGAAAAGACGAAGCATAAATCACACGTGTTCGCTAGTTTCACCAAGAACGTCTTTAGCATACGAAGAACGAACGAGCTATCCCATTTAGTCAACTGATAAGTCTTACCATAAGTAGCGTAACGAACATAAGTATGGCACAGATCGAAATCGGTTAATGATAGTCTCCAGGCCCGGACTGGCCCGGGCGGCTAACCGGCGCTCGCCGGGCAGATCGGGGCCAACTCAAATTGGGGGCCAAAGAGGAAATATTTGGCATTAATGGAAAATGGGGTCAACACGATTGCATAGCCGGTGGGGCCCGTTACTAGCCAGTCCGGCCCTGATAGTCTCTAGTGGAGTGATTGCGAAATTGGAAGTTTCCGAACAGGAAACTCGTCCCTTCTTACTATTTCCGTTGGCAAAATAGTTGGTTGGTTTGATGACGAGAAATAAGAGCGTACACGCGTTTAGGTTTGAAATTCGAAAACAACTCACTACTGAAATGGAGCCAGTGTTTATAATAGTTATTTTTATCTTCCGATTCAATAAGTCATCATAATTTTCCAAAAGTAAGCGTTATTTACCCTTGGAAAGCATTTCAATTTTCAAAAGTCCTTGGCTGGTCCGTCGATAAGGCAATTTTCCGGGCATCCTCCAAATACTAGAAGCGGAGAGTTGTCAGTCCGTCGGTACGTAATGGTTTACATTGTCATTGGCGAAACAGACTATCCTTAAAAAAAATTGTATTGGATGAATAGGAAGTGTCACACTTATGTTTATTATGTTACTTATGGTCTTACATAGGCCGCGGAATTGCAACTGAAACGCCATCTGTACGGAATTCGTTTTGAAATATTTTTTCGTGATACAATATTTGAGAATTAAATTAACCATTTGGCTATGCACGACTAATTAAATTAATTAAACAGTTAAATTAAGCTACTTATGAAAATTTATCGAACTAAATCAATAATTAATTCAAAATTTTCCTAATTATTTACGCACGTTTACCCAAAATATAAAGGAACTCGTACTTACGACTGCTACTAGATGACGCTACAGAATGGTTGATAATGGGCGATTTGCCTTTGAAAACGGATAGTAGGCAGTAGCCTAGCGGGCGTTGAAGGTAAACTCGTACCTTATCAGTGACCTATTTGGGTTCACCTGTAACGTGGGATACATCAGAAGTGTATAACTTGTGTCTAGGGTAGTGTCTAGCTGATTTTTTATTATTTATTTATTGATTAAAAACAATACTTATAGGGCTGTGCGAGTAGTGGTTTTAGGCAATCAAGTCGGTTATCGAGTATCAATTATTTTTTCATCGAATATTCGAGTGGAGTAATATTGAAGTCGAGTCGAGTAATCGAGTACTTGATTAAGGGGAAACTTTCTCTTATTCGAGTCGAGTAAATAAAAAAACAACGAGTAATATTTCTAACGAGTCGGGTTGTCGAGTACTTGATTAGGAGCTGGTTTTATTCAAGTAATTATGAAATTAAATTTAAAAGGAGTATAAAGTAACTTTCAATGCTGAAAAACATTCCATTAATTGAAATGAACCACAGTTTTCACTACTTTGTAGGTACCATTTATTGCCCCCCCCCCCCAAAAAAAGTTTTAAAAACCCCCTTTTGAACTTTGAAGCAACGAGGATAAAAAAAAACCAAATACTCGACGAGTTTAGAGAGCAGCTTATTCGAGTAATCGGGTCCCCGAATATGCAATTTTTTGGTACTCGGTAATCGACTCGCCCTCACAAAGGCTTAGTACTCGATGATGTTCGACTACTCACACAGCCCTAAATGTATACTTATATCGTTTTGAAAACTTCATAGATACAAGTAATAGATACTTTTCGTACAATAATAGCTAAAAGTGTAGCAATAACGTTGCCATAAGTTTTCACTTAATAAATTTTCAATCATGGTTTCGTTAAAAAAAATGTTTCCAGCTATTTGGCATTACATTCGTTATTAGGGAGTTGAGGCTTTCATTAGAAAGAATAACGTATAGCAATGTAGACTGTTTAAAACTACGTCTATAAGCGTTTTAAAGCGCGAGCTTAACCTCACTAAGTACTGTTCATTCTTTTCGACATGAACCACTTCGGAACACTATGCCCAACAGGGCCGGATTAACGCTATGGGGGGCCCTGTGCAAAGTAGAATTTGGGGCCCCTAAAAAATTCAGACCTTACTTTTTGACTTGAAATAATAATATTAAAAAAAATGAAAAAACATTTATTTCGAAGATGGGGGCCCGTTAAACTTGGGGCCCCTGTGCCATGGCACACTTGGCACATGCCTTAATACGGCCCTGATGCCCAAACGAATAATAATGTTGTTCTATTTGCCATATGACGATGTTTTAGGTGAAAAAAGGATAAACGCCACTAAGATTCTTTAGAGAGGTTAAGTAAAGCGCTCTAGATGTTTGAACGACAAATTCGATAGTAGATTTTATAGACTGAATATCACAAGTTGCAGCTCTACAAATCAAGAGAGAGAGTTATAGTAAGTTATTTTCATCCATACACTTTCGATAATGGATCAAGTAAGTTAAGTTAAAAGGAACCACCTATGGACTGCATTGCAAAGGATGATAAAATTAACGAATAAGTAGATTAGTCCATTATGAAAAGGGATAAAAAAATCTAAATTTGAAGAAATTTAAAAACTTACTAATAGCTCGTACCGATAGGTCTTCGAGCAAACAAAAAGACCAGCAACTCGTTTTGAAATTTTTAATATTTAGGCTTAGGTGTACCGTTGGAATTTCTGGCTATTTTATTTAATTTAATTTAGTTTTTCACTCGAAGACCTATTTGGTCCGAGTTTCGCGTCTTTTTGTTTGCTCGAAGACCTATCGGTACGAGCTATTTGTAAATTTTTAAATTTCTTCAAATTTGTTTAGGGTTTAGCTTTTTTATCCCTTTTCATAATGGACTAATCTATACTTATTCGCTAATTTTATCACCTAAGTTAATATTTTTGCCATTAGGAGTGTGTGAAATGGGTATTTGAAATGAAATTGTTGCACAAATACTGCCCCAATTTTCAAAATACTTTATACGACATTTAAGGCCAGGGTCGTAGGAACGTTCTAGAAGTTGGAGGGGGCAAAGAGAAACGAAAAGTGGTCTGGAGAACGGTTTTGAATTTATAATGGGGTGTAGCTTCTCCGAATGCATGTGTACTGTTTACTACTATGTAAATTAGCGGGAAAATACCTCGGAAAAGACTGAAATTTAAACACAGTTGAGGTTCTATAAACTGTATATGCTTTTAATATGATAATTTGAGCCTTTTGAAAATTTCAACTGCCCCTCCCATCATAATTCTAGGGAGGGGCATTGCCTCCCCTGCCCCTCCCGGTTCCTACGCCCCTGTTTAAGGCGAAATCGGTACGACTAGATAAATTGAAATAATTTGGGTAAACCAGGGTACAAAATGTGTGTGTAGACAATAATGTATTTATTTATACTCAGGGACAATACGATCAGTTTTACTATCGTTTGATCGCTCTTTAATAGTGGTTTTTATAAAATAAAATGAATAAAAAATAAAAAAAAAGGTTTATCTTACGTTACAAGAACCAGAACTATTAATATATTCTTACCATATATTCCTCGCGCCTGTAGTGCGCTCTCGTAGACTTGTAAAAGTAAGAGACTCTGACTAAAGATAATATAAACCATAGATTCGATGTAATTATTTCGCGCATAGTCAGTTGCGTTTACCCACTTCCTGCCGGAACTCCGAAAAAATTAGCTCCATTGCTACCATGGTATCCAACTATAGATAAAACCACGGCTAACTATAGCAGCTAGGTGCCTCAAACACAGCACCCCACACAAGGAGAACGCAACCGGTCAAAAGTCGTGCATTTTCTCGCGTACCGTTTTCATTGCTGCCGTCGGAAGGGGGATTTTCGGAAAACGTTCAGCGTAAAGTCTTGTCCAATGAAATGTGTACACAATACTGCTTTATCGTGATTAAACGTTAGCTGCGTTCTACTCGCGTTTGTTGCTCCTAGATGGCACCAACCGATGTAGGAGGTCACATGCCGGAAATGGGTAAACGCTTCGTTACAAAACCGTCAATCAGACGTAAGACCCACATGAAAACAAGAATGCCACGTTGCTTTATAGAAAAAGTATTATCGATCACCAAAAATGTGTAAAAATGGTTAAATTTTCGTTAGAGAATGAAGAATAGGAAAAAACGTGAGGTCTAATTCTTTTAATTAAGAAAAAGACTATCTGGAGAGAAATGGCGTACAGTATGAATGAGAAATTGCGCCATTAGGGCAGCGCGTCAAAAGCGAAAAGCCCCGCAGAAACAAATCTGCTAATACAAAAGGCGGTGGTCAAAAAATTTCTGGCTTTGGCGAAAAGGGGCGTATATCCCGGGGAAGGATCCTTTTAGAAAGAAGAAGGCCCCCCCCCCCCCCCCATCCATCCATCCATCCTTGAACGAAACCAACCTCCCAAAAAATGATAAAAGGGTAAAAGGTATATAGATTTTATTCGTCTCTGAAACTGCCGCCGAAGCTGACGCGTACAAAAGACATTCTCGGGCCCGTCCGCAGCCTCCCCCTTTCACTGCGAAGGTGGGGCGAATGTTCCCCGCTTTCGCCCAAAAAGATAAATGGCTTTGGTGTCCCACTTCATTTTCATGGGCCTTTTCTATAACTAGTCGTGAGCGACGGACGTGAAAGAAAATTTTAGGGGCCGCGGATCTCGGAGGTGGAAATTGAGGAACGAGAAGAGAAACAGATACAAGGGGCTGGTTGGATGGGGCCGAGTCTCCCCTTTTTAGAAATATCGTCGTGAGAAGTTTCATTAATTAAAGGCAAAAGCCCCGAGCGTTTCCCCGCGCTCAGTCACTCGCTTTCTAATAAGTTTCAATTTCTCCCCAAAGGCAACTTCGTTTCGGAGCCACTAACCCTTTCCGCGATATATACTGGTTCGTCCATACTCCCGGTATTCGCTATTCGTCACTCGAATTTTTGGGCGAGAATTTTCAAGGAGGGGGGGTCACCATTTTCCCTTTCAAGAAAGGCGACGGAGACAGGAGCGACTCTTTTGAAGATTAAGCGCTCACTCTCAAACGGTTCCACTTTCATCTGTCCAGTGGTGCTGTATTTTCCTTCTTCTACAAATTCTGGTCTCGCTCTTAATTATTTTAGCGCACCCTAATTGAAAAGTAAATCCAAAAAGTCGGCAACCCCAAAAATACCCAAAGATTAGTTGGCAAAACTCAAGTCGCGCCGTATAATTGGAAAATTTCTAGAGTTAATGTATTCCTTAAGTTAACGATATGAATTATATATGTACAGTCGCTTTGCTGTTTTCCTTAAACTTTGTCTTTTTGCGTTTCGGCTTTTCGTTTAACGCCATAAATAACGCTAAATTGATCCAAAACAGTTTACAATTTAGCAGGAAGTGTGGCGAACTGCAGTTATCCCACGCGTGAAACACTTTTCTTTGTGGAATATAGTTTTTAGTATGTAATTATATTTTTTTAAATAACGTAAAACCTTTATACGTAGATAGTCGCTTCTAAAATATTTTGTTTCGACAATTAACATTAAATAGTCATCTTCCGTAATTTTAATTTTCAAATAAGAGTACCCATAGATAACAAAATTATTTCCCAACTCACGGACTTTGCACTTAAAGGGAATATAACCTCAGGTATTTGGTGTGGAACACCAACGTCGTTTGCAGCTCTGGCCGCTCTTGCCTTTGGCTTTAAAAATGTTTGGCGCCACTGTACAGGGAAATTTGAAAAATTGAAAGGGTCTTCTATAAAGATTGCTTTGCAGGTTATATTCCCTTTAAGCTCGCGCTTAATTTTTTAAATTTGGTCGAAAGTGTAGTATTAAAGTTCTTTTTTTTGAAATTTGGTGATAATTCGTTTGTCTAAGATGAGAGTGACGTATAATTTTCAGGTTAACGTTCGCGGAAATAAACTGTAGGGAAACCTAACATGTAGAAGTGCTGGCCCTCGGCAATTTCGCGTCCGTTGTTAAGTATCTGGTCATGCTCATTATTACAACTGGATCGATTGATAGATATATTGAGAGTTATATTTGAAATTAAACTAACGCCTAGTTTTATTTAAAAATACGCCATTTATGTTATAATTAAAAGCTTTATAGTCCAGTCAACGAATGCTCAAAAAAAGGTATAGAGGGAAATGTTGGGTACACAATTTTTGACTTGGTAACTTTGTTTGGACTAGTTAGGAGGTGAACATATCAAAAGTCCCCGCCCGTAGCCCTTGAGCCGGGGGGGAGGAGGGGGTTTGAAGGTCCCATTTTTCGGTTTTTCGCTTATATCTCGGAAACTATGCGTCGTAGCGACATGGTCACTCTATACACAACGAAAGCTGATTAAATTTGCTACAGGCTTTACTTAGTCACGGTTTTTGATATCTTGCATAGTTTTCGCGATATCCGCTCTTGAAAGTCTGTAATTTTGGAAAAAATCATTTTTGCCTCACATTTTTTGCTCTTTTTGACCGGATAACCCTTCAACGATGCACCCAAAAAATAAATTCCGCCCAAAGGGTTGTAGAGCATTAAATTCACTTCAATAATATATATTACTTTATGTTATGTCCAAGTCGATTGATGAGACGGCACATTATAGTCTAAAATCACTTTTATTAATTACAGATATATACATTTAAAAGTACTACATTTGATCAAGACTCAAGAGGGAATGCCCTTGATATTTCGGTGGCCGTTTATATATCTAGCTAATCTAGTTTTTTATTTAACTTATCTAACTTCACTTACATATGTTTTATTTATACAACATTACTTTCCCCTCTTTTTGTGGATGCTTTGTGGGAATTCATCTTCAAATTTAAGCGGTTTACTTCGAGTTCGTTGCGGACGTTGAGGGTTTAAATTGCTGATCGGTTCAGTAGATCGTTGTTGTTGAACGTCCGTTGATGGTTGTAATTGACTCGGTTCTCGCAGTTCTTCGGGTAAAGAAAGAGTTCGTTGTTGGCTATGTCCTCCCTGTGATGATTCGTCAGGATATGGATTGCTATTCGTTGTCGATCCGGTGATACTGGCTTGAGAAGGTTCTGGAACGTGGTCTGATGACACGGCATTGGTTATCGGGACAGGAACTGTTGGTTGAAATTCTGGTGTCCAAGATAGATCTTCCTCGGTGCTTGATGTTGGAGTGATCAGGTCTGGAAAAGCTGCCGACGTTGTCTTTTCTCTCAGCGACAGAAAACGATGTCGTATCTGGTTTCGATGCCTTCGGAGCTCTGATGTGGATGTTTTGATAACGAACATCATTTGTCCTAGAGTTGAAAGGATTGTTCCTTCCAGCCATTTTGGACCATTTCCAAAATTCCGTGCGTATACGGCGTCGTTGATCTGATACGTCTGCTTTCTTTTAGTGGTCTGCTTTCCAGTCTGCTTTTCAGTTTCCTGCTTAATCTGCTTTCCAGTCTCTTCTTCCTCCTTCTCATCAAAGTTTAGCGCATGAGGAACTTCTGTTTTTCGTTGAAATTTGTTCATTGGATGGCAGAGATCGATTCGTGAAATAATTGAGCGCCCAAACATCATCTCCGCTGGTGATAGTCCCCTTGCTGTTGGAGTTCTACGATAGTTCAAGAGAATTCTTGCCAAGCGTGTGTGAAGGCTTCCTTTCGGGAATGTCCTCAATCCTTCATTGATCATGTCGATAGCTTCGTTCGTTCCACCACTGATCTTTTTTAAGCTTGTTTTGATGGTGCGGACTGACCTCTCTGCTTGTCCATTAGATGCAGGATGGTATGGTGCTGTACGAAAATGCTCGACTCCGTTTTGCTTAAGGAATTCTTGAAAGTCGTGACTTGTGAAACAGGTACCATTGTCGGTTACGAGGACCTGCATGATGGCAAATCTTGCAATGTTCTCTCTTAAAGTCGTGGTGACAGCTTCTGTCGATGTTGTTGATGTTATCTTGACCTCGATCCATTTGGTAAATGAATCGACCAGGATGAGCAGGTATTTCCCCTCAATTGGACCGGTGAAGTCTGCGTGTACTCGTTGCCAGGGCTTGGTTGACGCTGGCCATGCTTGATGTTGTGATTTAGGCATTGGTGCTAACTCTTGACAGATGGCGCACCCTTTGACTACACTCTCTACATCGTCGTTGATCTCTGGCCACCATAACCTCGATCTTGCGACCGCCTTCATTTTGACAATCCCCTGATGAGTACTGTGCAGTTCCCTCGGTAGCTCTTGTTGACAAGCTTTTGGGATAACTGCTCGGTTTCCTCGTAGTATCGTCCCATTAAAGTTTGACAATTCTGAGTTCTTCTTGTTGACATCCAGCCATATGGTTTCTGGTGGAGGTACTTCTTCGTCAGAGTCTCCCACCGATATGTTGTATACTGGAACATCGTATTCCGCCAATGTAGACCCTTTTTCGCCAATTTCCTTGACTTGATTGATTTTTCCGCTCCTGAAATTGTTACGTTTGGTTGTATCGTCTTTCTTGTGCGATTTTGGATTTGTTGGATTTAGACATGCTTTCGCAATGTGCCCAACTCGTTGACACTTGTGGCAAACTTCCTTTATAAATCGACAGTCTGCACTCTTATGACCAGATCCGGTACATCTTATGCATTTCTCAGATTTCCGCTGATCGTAACTGTGGGTTTGACCCTTGAAACTTGAGCTTTTCTTTCCCTGATGCCTCTGTGACATGAAGTTGACGGTGCTCTGCCCCTGATAGTCACCATTCGAAGTTTTCATCTCTTTGGTATTTCTTGTGGCCATCTCCATTGCTTGGAGTAGTTTTACTGCTTTGTCCAGAGTTAACCCGTCTTCTTCGGCCAGTAACTTTTTCTGCATTGCATCGTCATTTATGCCCCATGCCAGCTTGTCCAGTAACTCTTCGTCTAATCTGGTGGTAAATTGACAGTGCTCGGTTAAGCGTCTTAGTTCCGCTACGTAAGTTGCCACGGACTCTCCAGGTTTTCGGTCTCGCCTATGAAATCGCAATCTCTCGGCCATGATTTGATAGCTCTCCGACTAGATCGCCGTATTGCTTGTCCTTTATAGCTACTGGCATGATCAAATTTCGTAGAAGTGCGTACGTCTTGGGATCCAGAATGGTCATAAGTACTGCTCTCTTCTTTTCCATCGATGTGATGTCGTTCACCAGGAAATATGCCTCTAATCTCTCTGCATACTGATTCCAAGGCTCTGTTGTACCATCGAAGATCTCCAATCTTCCTATCGTGGCCCTGTTTCTAAATTGTTGCCGAGGGACCTCGTTTGGATTTTGTTGAGTCTGGTTGGTTCTTATCTATTCCTCTCCACTCATGTACATCCAACGTAAAGGTTCAGCATCCCACCCCCGTCGCCATTTTGTTATGTCCAAGTCGATTGATGAGACGGCACATTATAGTCTAAAATCACTTTTATTAATTACAGATATATACATTTAAAAGTACTGCATTTGATCAAGACTCAAGAGGAAATGCCCTTGATATATCGGTGGCCGTTTATATATCTAGCTAATCTAGTTTTTTATTTAACTTATCTAACTTCGCTTACATATGTTTTATTTATACAACACTTTATTATTTTATCTATTTTCCTTCCAATGTTAAAGCAATTTCAGTGTTGAGCGTGAAATCTGAAGTTTTGCGACAACTGCCGACTAATGAATCTTTCAATTTCTCACCATTCCCAGTCAACGTATTAACCAAAATATGCACCATTATGTACACATAGTGAGTACTGGACGTATAAATAGCACAGATACTCATTTTAGAATATATACTAGTGGGGCCGCTGACCAGGCGACCAGCATCCTCACACTTAATTAAAGAAGACCTAGACCATTTTAATGGGAAAATATGTTGCTATGACCAACGTTGTGCATATATGAGTGTCTATAAGCATTGGGATAGTGACGAGAAGTGAAGTCACATTGGCTAGTTATCAGATCTAATTCATTAAAACTAAGACCCCGGGCTAGGCCGGGTATTAAAGCTAGTAAATAATAAAATAATACATCATTGGAAGGTAAATAATCTAATTTTTAATTAATTTAAGTTATTTTTAGCTGTTTTATTGAAGATTTATTGTATCAAACATAAATAATAGACGGCGATCGCTACGATAATGCGTCTCATAGTTTTAGCGTTTCGGCTAGCATTTTGTGACATGGTTAGGTTATTTTTACACAAAAATAAACTGTTTTTGTGCTTTACTGTTAGTTATAACCTAATTGGGCACTCATTTGTTTGTTTTTGTCATAGTTTGTTTTGTTTGTTTCAGTGGGATGTTTTGGTGTCCCATTTAACGATGTCATGAGTGTTGTGTCGTCAAAATGACCAGCAAGTGTTTTGTATGTGATGAGGAAGTGACTGCATCGAGTCTTGATGTTTCTAAAGTGGGTGAAAAAGGGATAGTTTCCCTTTAAAAAGCCAGTAAAGAGAGGGGTGATGGCAAAATCAGCCAACTAGCCAATGTGACTTCACTTCTCGTCACTATCCCAATGACTTATAGACACTCATATATGCACAACGTTGGTCATAGCAACATATTTTCCCATTAAAATGGTCTAGGTCTTCTTTAATTAAGTGTGAGGATGCTGGTCGCCTGGTCAGCGGCCCCACTAGTATATATTTTAAAATGAGTATCTGTGCTATTTAGACGTCCAGTACTCACTATGTGTACATAATGGTGCATATTTTGGTTAATACGTTGACTGGGTATGGTGAGAAATTGAAATATTCATTAGTCGGCAGTTGTCGCAAAACTTCAGATTTCACGCTCAACACTGAAATTGCTTTAACATTGGAAGGAAAATAGATAAAATAGTAAAGTAATATATATTATTGAAGTGAATTTAATGGTCTACAACCCTTTGGGCGGAATTTATTTTTTGGGTGCATCGTTGAAGGGTTATCCGGTCAAAAAGAGCAAAAAATGTGAGGCAAAAATGTTTTTTCCAAAATTACAGACTTTCAAAAGCGGATATCTCGAAAACTATGCAAGATATCAAAACCCGTGACTGAGTAAGACCTGTAGTAAATTTAATCAGCTTTCATTGTGTATAGAGTGACCATGTCGCTAGGACGCATAATTTCCGAGATATAAGCGAAAGACCGAAAATTGGGACCTTCAAACCCCCTCCTCCCCCCGGATCAAGGGCTATGGGCGGGGACTTTTGATATGTTCACCTCCTAACTAGTCCAAACAAAGTTACCAAGTCAAAAATTGTGTTCCCAACATTTCCCTCTATACCTTTTCGTTGCCTAGACTATTACCAATTAAATAAATAAATAAATAATAATCCGCTACCCTTATTGCTCACAGGGAAACAAATTTATAGAGTGAAGCCATTAGAGGTTCGATTTCAATGCTTTTACTTAAACCAGATGACTCGAATAAAACCCCTTTTTGCTGGAAGGGAATAAATATTTACAGATTTATTATCTAACAAAATTCTTACGCTATTTTAAGATTTCTTTTATGTAGAAATTGTAAACTTAGGAAATATTCAGCATAAAAGAAACACGAAAACTTTATATTTCACGGGGTTTTTATATTATTTACAATTTTACGTTTTAATAATAAAAATAATAATCAGCTAGGCACCACCTAAGGCCTAAGCCATCAAGCGACTTTTAAAGCCATTAATTCAGGTGGCCGGGTTCCAATGCGTAGGAGGGTGGTAGCAAGCCCTTCATACCACGCGAACCAACAGCTCCCTACACTAACTATTACCGTTAACCTCAAAAAGTTTGAAAGGAAGTGGAAACCGAAGAACTCGGGGGGAAACCCCTTAAACCAGTGGGGACAGAATTTTGGTTGGAGTAGTTCCGAGTGCTACAAGCTGGGATCGAACCCGGCTCCACTCGCTGCGAGGCGAAAGTGCTAACCACTCCGCCACCCCACTGCTGGTGCCATTTGGTAAGACATGTTACAAAAAAATGTGAAAGGATCTTGTCAGATAGAAAAATAGACGCTTCAATAAAACCGATTGAGTAATTTGCCGGGATTTATTGATACACAGAGCCTGGACGTCCAACTTAACTCTTAGATGGTAATTGCCGCTTGAGCTGACAGAGGGGCCAGAAATAAGGAAAACATTGTGTTTGTAAGGTAAATGCCTCGAGTTGGCATAGTATTACTTGATTATTTATTGTACTGGGCTTATTTGGTCTCCGAGCCTAATTAGCAGGGAAGGTAATATAAATACCGGCGAAAATATAAATATAAAGTATATAATAAATTTTGAAATTAAAAAAACTACTGCATGGATAAAGTATTTAATTAATATTTTTGATTTTAATTAAATATTTTATCCATCTAGTAGTTTGTCAATATTTTAATTGTTATTTTTTAAATTTATCGTATTCAATCATGGACCAATGTTTAAAACCTTTTTAAATTTATACAGCTTTTAAAATTCAAATGAAATTTTAAAATCATTTTTGGTATTTCTAAATAAAATCGTACGGATATTTTTACCAGGCTTCAATACCCTCCACACTGGATGAAGTTAACACGGATCTTGACTTGAAACTCTTCGTTTTAAATGTTTATTTTTTAAACAATAATGCTCAATTTCACGTTATATATAGATTATATTTAATATAATTCGATTAAAATATTTGTAATTGAAGATTGAAAGTGCTACGTTGTCCTTTAGTTGAGTTTTTCCATAATATTGGTGTTTTCATGTTTTAGTATGAAAATATCGGAGACTTTCCTAAATTAAATTTCAAATTCGGCCAGTAGACGGCGACACTTTAAACTAATCTCAAAGCCAATAGAAAACTAAACGAACCAATATTTCCAAATATATGTGTTCATTTCCGCAAAGAATTTCCTTGGATGGGTAGGGCCTTTAAAGGGAATATAACCTCAGGTATTTGCTATGGAACACCAACGTTTGCGGCTCTGGCCACTATTGAAAAATTGAAGGGGTCTTCTATAAAGATTGCTTTCCAGGTTATATTCCCTTTAACTCGATCCGTACAACGTTTAGCGAGTTTTAACCGGCGAAGAAAATTATTTATTTAGTAGTAGAATTTCGAATGTTTATATTTTAATACAGAGTTTAGGGGCCGAAGTCATCTTGCGATTTGTAATTTTTTGAAAAACACCTCTACTAACATCAAATCAGTTGAAAATCATAAACAGAGGTACTTTTTGTTCATATAATAATAATAATAATAATAATAATAATAATAATAATCAGCTAGGCTAATACCCAAGACACCACCTTAGGCCTAAGTCATCGAACGACGTTTAAAGCCATTAATTCAGCTGGCCGGGTTATAATGCGTAGGAGGGTGGTGGCAAGCCCGGCAAGCCACGCGAGCCAACAGCTCCCTACACTAACTATTACCTTTAACCTCTACAAGTTTTTAGGGAGGCGAAGTAGGAGGGATGAACGCGCCAGCATCCTTGTAAGAAGCTTAGCGTGCGCTCGGCGGGAAAATTTCGGAAAAATGGCGGCCAGATTGCGCCATTTTTCCGAAATTTTCCCGCCGAGTTCGCACTAAACTTTTTACAAGGATGCTGGCGCGTTCATCCCTCCTACTTCGCCTCCCTTCCTATCCTCCTTAATCCAAGGTTTGCAAATCAAAACAAAATTTGAGCGGCAGCCTGAGCCCCACGTCATAATAGAGAGGTTAAGCAGAGCACTCTAGAAGTTTGAACAACAACGTCGGGAGTTACGTGAACATTTTAGATATTTTATTTTACTATTTGTACTTTGGAGTTGAATATGAAACAACTTCAAGACGACGACATATTACTGTCGAGCTTAAGCCAGGCGCTCACTGCTCTTCGTAACGTCTCCGTCCTACCTTTCACAAGCCTTTGCTTCGTAACGGAGACAATGCCTTGTGGAAGGCAGGACGGATACGAAACGGATAGCCAGTGGGCGCCTAGCCTTACGTGACACGTTGTAATATTTTTATAGTGTTTAAATAAAAATACTGATAATTATAATTTTCCAACTCAACAAATCGAGACAGAGTTATGACAACTCTTTATTTATCTAGCAGCGTATTTGTTAAAAAACGTAAATACTGGTTTCAATTGAAAAACGCCAAGGCCTTGTACAATTAAGAAGAATTTATCGAAAAAAGTACGAGTACACAAAGATTTGTGGTACACCCGGGCACACGAAGAAACCAATAATGTTATTTCGACAACACTCATACCCATACACAACTCGTGTTTTATTATTGTTTTTAATTCTTAGTGTATCCTGGTTTAGCGCAAGGTGTCTAATTTGTATAAAACTCGATTGCAAACGTTTCTTGATTCCACGGAAAATCTTCAGACTTAAAACTATAAAAGAAATTTTTACTTCACGGATTTAAATAATTTCATTCAAACTTATAATTAAAACGAATCTTTCATAGAGTAACCCACTCACATAAAGTGGAAGGTCCTATGGATGTGCATCAAACAATAATCCCAACGGGCCAGCTTGTTTTCGAGGGTTGAATAAATATAGTCCGAAGAGCGATGGTGTTGTTTTTTACATTTTGTAGAGTATAAACTTACTTTTTTATCAGATATTGTACATTACCATTGTGCCAACCAGGAGCAACAAACACTAGGAGAACGCAGCTAGCCTTTAAACACGCTAACGCAGTGTTGTGTACAAATTTCATTGGACGAGCCTTTACGCTGAACGTTTTACGGAAAGAGGGAAGACAATTTCAGAATTTCCCACTTCCGACGGCAGCAGGCGCTAGAGCGTCAAACCAATGAAAACTGTACGCGAGAAAATCCATGACTTTTGACGGGTTGCGTTCTCCTTGTGTGGGGGGCTGTGTTTGTTGCTCCTAGCTTAGACATTCCAAGTGTATACGTATATAGTTCCCTGGTTTTGCAAATGAATACAATACGATTCGATATTAATGGTAGAAATGAATAAATTCACGCTAATATTTATTTCAAATAATTATGAGACGAATACTCGAATCCAATAAGTTACGTGTCGTTATGTCACGAGCTCTATTCATTAGCCTATCAGTGAGAGAGCCGAATTGTTCCAAAGCGATCGTGCTAATTACCGAGATAACCCACCCCCGCCAAGGCGCAAAGTATCAATCACCGATTTAAATATATATAGTTGGCAACCAAGCGCGTCGCTCCTTATTAGCTATAACGGGAGTTGGCGCGTGGATTATTTATCAGTTACCATTTCAGCATCGAACGTCACCTGCACCACGCGAATCCGCCCTCCCCTCTACCTATTTAGTAGCTCCGATATCGTAAGATAAAGCTAACGAATTCTTTCTGATTTCTCGGCTTCTCGATGCTCTCCGAACGCGTAATTTCGGCACGGTCTGGAAGGGTCAAACAAAAGTTCCTCTCGGCCGAACGGATGAGAGAACTGTTTTAATCAATATTAAAAATCAACTTTGCTCCGCGCCTTGTTGGGGAGGGATATCCCTTTTCCCCGCCTGAAGGACCGTTCACAAAGTACGTTACATTAGAAATAGACTCCCCTCCCTTCTTAACTAACGAGGAGACTACACGAGGTGGTTATCACCGATTTTGTTAAAAGTCGGGGGTTAGGTAGACCTTATGGTAGTATGAAAATGGCCCAAGGGAAAAGTTGCAATGGGCTTTAGTTTTCCCATGGCAATCGAAAATTTTTTGATCTCTCAAAACGAAAAATCTCCATTTAAAAAAGCATGGGATTTTCTCAGTTTCACAGGGTACTTACTTACTTAAAAAATTTGAAAAAATTTTATTTTCAAAACATACCCAAAAAGATTAATTTGACCTATTTTGGGTAAAATTGATCAATTATTTTGGGTAAAATTGATCAACGATTTTGGGTAAAATTGATCAACGATTTTGGGTAAAATTGATCAATGATTTTGGGTAAAATTGATCAATGATTTTAGGTAAAATTGATCAATGATTTTGGGTAAAATTGATCAATTTTGGTTAAATTTTAACAAAATTTGGGTAACCGAGAAAATCCCACGCTTTTTTAAATGGAGAGGTCAAAAACATTTTCGGTTGCCATGGGAAAATAAAAGACCATCGCAACTTTTTCCTTTGGGAATTTTCATACTACCATAAGGTCTACCTAACCCCCGACTTTCAAAAAAATCGGTGATAACCACCTCGGGTAGTCTCCTTGTAAGAGTAGCAATTAGATGAAAATAACCTAATATATAATAGCACCATAAACCTAAAATTTATTAAATTACAAATTTACATTCAAAATGAAGGCAATTTTATTATAATTTTACCAATATCATATAACATCGGTTATCAGTATTTTTAATAAAATATTCTATTTTCAACGAAAACGAAATTCACAATTTAAAAAATAACAAAATAAAGCCAATTTCGGTATATTTACTAATTTCAGGAGTGGGAGTTAAAAATTATGATTTTTAGTAAACAGGTATTGACGCCCCCCAACTCAAATTTAAACTTTCTCTACGTAAAATAGCACGGGAAAATCCCGGATTGTATTTAATTGATTTAACCCATTTTTTATAGATTTTATGCAATTTTATCGATTTTACCAAAATGGTATTTTTTTAATTTTTTGAAAATGGCAAAGGGCACTTACGACCAGTGATTTTCCCATTCAATTTTAAGTAGAGAAAGTTTCGAGGGGTAAGACACTCTGCGAACTCGGTGTACACTGCCGTACGTTTGACAGTGCTAAATGGAACTCGCGAACTCTTGAAAATATGTACCTTTAACAGTGCTAAATGCCCGAACTCGGTGTACAGATTATCTGAGACTGTCTTACCCCTCGGAAAGTTTAAACTTGAGTAGTGAAAAACATTTTTAGTTGAGACGTCACCAGCGCGTGCTTCAATCGTGTTGAAAGACGTCAGTTTTAAGAAACTAATGAGATACCGAGGTGATTTTATTTTCGTTATGTCACAACATAGTCCCTAAATCTAAACATAAAGAAATACATCCTTGTTTTTACTTAAGGTTAATGACAATTTCCCACTTTTATTCTCACTCCACCTCACGCTCGAACCTTAAGTCTTTCGCCTTGTAAGACACATTTGACGTGTTCCACGGTTCCACCCACAGGCTCTCGAGTGGCCGGGATAACTTGCCCATGGTATCCTCACGTCGGCTTAGCCACTGCAGCATTTAGTCCCAGTGGTGTAGGGACGGGGGTATAGGAGTACAACGTAACCTCCTTGAAATTGGGAAAGGGGCGCAAAAAGCCTGCCGATGAGGGGGGCACCAAATTTATCATCCAAGCTGTACCCCCCTTAATCCAAAACGTTCCTACGCACCTGTAATTAGTTCCACCGTGAATTTATTCATATTCAACCATGAATATAGATCTCCTATGATACTGACGCCATCACGTTCAAAAAAAGGCTGAGCTTAAATTTAAACCCCGCCCACAGTGACGTTATCGGAACAGTCGTCTGCCTAAAATTTCGCGTCCATAAATATTTTGAGTCCGTTTGATTAGCAATTATGGGTAAGAAAAAGGGGAAAGTTGCGCGTGAAATTAGTTTTAGTTTATCTAAAATAAATTTAACGAGTGAAGAATTAACCCAAAAGGTTATTGCTAGGCTAGCCCTTGATAAGGAGGAAGGGATTTTAAAACCACAAAGGCTCAAACATCCTTCGGTCGCGACGCCTTGGCTCTCATCCACGCCATAGGGCGTAAAATTCGAGATGCCACATCCGAACCACGCTCCGTGGAATACCTCATCCAACGTATTGCGATAGCCGTGCAACGGGGTAACGCTGCTTCCATTTTGAGCACGTTTCCTCCGGGAGCTTCGTTGGCGATCTATATAGATAATCTATTTTAATGTCATTTTCTTTTTTGCTCAAACATCTAGACCATTTTGGTTTACGTATGTGAATGATAAACTAAGTCTTAACTGTAATACTTATCAATCAAGTATTTTTACTTAATTAAAAATGATATTTCAAAAACTCATTCAGAATTCCTAGCTGTAGCCAAAAATATAAAAATTATTCAACCTGACTTCAAATGATGCTAAGTCTAGGTCCAATAAGTTACTTAAATGAACTAATGATAGATAATTAAAATTATCACAAGAGGTGGAAAGAAGAACTAGTCATATTGGTAGAAACGGACATTTTAAAAGCATTTTTTAAACCATAATTAATGTAAAACTTATGGAGTCTAAAAACGAAACGCAATCATAGACGCAAAATTGACTCAATATGTGGTTTTTGTCCGAGGACAAAAAGGTTAAACTTTTTACGGTAAGATTTACCCTGTCCCGAATTTTGTTCGCTTAATCCAGAGCTCCAAGGTTACACGTTTTACTCCTCCTCGAAAGGAGTAATCTAGCGTTGTCATCTGCTTATATAGAAAATTTATCTGCTTAAATTTCGTTTCACGAAAACATGACGGGTTTTGAACCTCTTCATAGGTGTCAAGCTTTTAATAACGAAAATCCAATTGTTAAATGCTATTTAATAGCTTTAAAAGTTACTTGATGACTTAGGCCTAAGGTGGTGCCTTGGGGGTTGGGTATTAGAATAGCTGATTATTATTATTATTAAATAAATGAGAAACCTTTAAACTTTAACTACTCATTTCTAACTCTAAATCGTTTTATTCATCAAGACAGAATTGGAGTAAAATGACGTCATAGGGCTACACTTTTTAACCTGCTCAAAAAACCCAGAACAGGCGAGAGAAAAAAAACACCTAGTTTAACTCTAGAACGCGAGCGGTGTTTTTCGCGAAATATCCTTTCACCTCCGATTGGCTCGTTTAAATAATCGGCCGAAAGTCCAGCCTTTTCTTAAAGGAAGTAAAACCCTCCTTGTTTGGTAGGGTGCGCTATAGCTTCTCGCTTTTCTAACTCATGGCGCTAGTCTAGAACGAGAGTAGAAACACCAAATTCTTCTATTAGAGAAAGCGTGCCCGCCCTGAAGAGGTTCTCTCACTTAAAACCTTTATTGTTTCATATTTAGTGTTTATTTTTTAAATGCACCCTTAATTAACATATAAACAATAATATCCGAGCTATAAATTAATTATTTTAATTATAGTTTGGATATTTATTCAAATATAATATCTAAATAATGAGGTACGTGGTTTTAGATTCACGAAAGGCGTTCTAGTAGGTATGATAAATTAAAGCACTACCAAAAAGGGGATACTTTTAGTGGGATAATTCCTCAATAACCACTGTATTTCACACTACGTATAACACGTGGTTAGAAAAATGAGGGGACGGAATTATGTTTTGCCCCAAATTCATGAAAAGGTTATACTCCCCATGGACTAATTAGTCCATGTACTCCCTTTAATAATAATGATGGTACCAGGTATATAACCTACTGTTCTATATTCATGGTTGAATATGAATAAATTCGTGGTCCCACGTTACGTAATTTGCGAATGGTCCCTTTCATCATTCTTATCCCCCTCCCACTAATACGTCATCCCCCCCCCCCCGGACGCTTTTCTCCGAATTTCGAAGGATGGAGGGGGGAGGGGGGGCAGCAAGCGAAAGGGTTTCTGTTGATTAATAGGCAAACTTTGGAGCATTAATCTGCTAATCGGTGATTTAGTTCGCGGGCCCGCATCGATCTATCGGGGAAAACTGGCTCTCTCCATTACCCGCCCTCTAATGCCCAATTTCGGCATTTTTTAGCCCCTTCAACGCCGTACTATAGTACATAGTGGGTGCGCGTGGATGGACCAAATGGTTTCTCTGTCTCTTCATTCTTTTATACTCCGACCCTTCTGTTTCGGGGATTGAAGTAGACCGCGAGAAAAAGAACAAAGGCTTAGCAAAGTTCAATTCCGAAGAACAGAATTTCAGGCCTTGGCTTGTCTTATTTAAATCAATTATTTTCAATGTATTTATGAAAATGTACGAAAGTAGGTTCTTTAGAAATTTCAATTCAGAGAAACTGCAATTACATTTCATTGTTAATTAATAATTCAATTTAATAAAGGTTAATTTAAACTATAGTTTACGTTATCGCTGCACTGGCTGCAGTCAAATTTTGTATTAATTTGTTAAGAAAAACAGGCATAAAACCCTAAAAAATCAATAAAAATCCGATAAAAAAAAATAAAAAAATCTACAACCCTACAAAAGCACGAACTCATTTTTAACCTCTGGAGTCTAACTTTAGATGGGGTAAGATATCCGAAATCGGCTAACAATTAGTTAACTAATAATAATAATAACTATACTCACAATTGTCAGTTGCAGGTTAAGAAAGGCAAAATACAGGGTGTTTCAAAAGGTTATGCAAAAATTTTAAGAAGTTGTAGGGGGTGAGTTGAGAAGTATGCCTGTTTTTTCCCCATTTTCCTACGATGAGTTAAAAGAGCGCCAGAGCTTCAAAGTGTGGCCTACTAGCCCATGGAAGTAGGCTGCAACAAGCGCAAAACCAAGCAGCAAGGACTTTAAATACTGTTTAAGTTTACTTTTTTACGCTGGTAACCTCGATTTGTTTACAAAGTCCTTTTTCACCTATCACACGAACCCAAACCCTAGTGTTGCGGTTAACTATGTTGTGACTCTTAAAGTATATTAATGAAATTGAAACTCGCTTATAAACTACATTTAACGTCATTTTGTACAAAAAAAAACTTGTATTACTGCTCTGATGGTTGTTTATAAGTAGGCAGTATATTTCCTTGGTACAAGCCAAATACCATTTAGTTCGATATTTTCATCATGCATATTTTGTACGGAGATAAGGTAACCTGCGTTAATAAAGAATTTTTCGATTGGAAATGGTGTTGTCCACTGACTCCACTCGAAACAAAGTCCATTCGCGACCGAAGCGAGTCTAGGTGGCGTAACGGCGCTAGCTTCTCCGAGGTTGCCCCTATGATCTAGCGTCTAGTCCATGGTCTGCTACAGACAAATTAAAAATTCTTAAATAAACGAATCAAGATATAAGCAAACGATGCAAAAACACTACGGGGTGGAAAAAATCAGACCAGCACTTAATTTGACTAAAAATCTCAAAACTGTGTATCTCAAACCTGCCGACGGAATAAATCGGTATACGAAACTTCAGACTTATGTAAGTGGGTGTAAAATTAGAAATAACCCGACCGCCTTTTGATTTCACTAATAGTTATTAAGTATCATCTAATTAGATAATGACATAAGCCTATCAACCCTAAGTTTGAATCGAAAGGCTGTTGGTTCAAGCAAACGACTGGCGAAAGTACAGCGCTAAATCCACCCGGTGGCGGAAAAGAGAAACGTAACGCGTCCCGCAATGCATGATGCCAGTTGCTTTGGTAAGAGGTGCGTAGAGAGAGAAAGGGGGAAGGAAGAAGCTTCAATTTATATCTACCAGGTGCCGATACTATCGCCTGATTTCTTCTTTTTCGCGTTTCAAACTTAGGGTTGATAGGCTTATGATAATGAGTAGTTAGAGATAAAACGAAAGTATCAATAAGGGGACAGCACTGTAATGTTACCAAATTTGAGTTTCTCAGAACGTAGGAATTATGTAAATAAACATCCTTTGGTTAGAGGGAACATCAGAGTAAATGCTCGATTTGTTTACCATCTTCGTGTAGGCACTGTTCGTGTTCAAGACGACTTTCCATTTCTTGGCGTACAGTTTGAAGCATTTGATGAGTTATTCTGGCCACGGCGGTTCGAATTCTGTCCTTCAAGTCGTCTAAATTTATCGGTAACCTCGCCCTTCAACCCTTCACAAAACCCCATAGGAAAAAATCGAGTGGGGTAAGATCAGGCGAACCTTTTTGTCACAATACGCTTTAAATTCGCAATTAAGAAGATTTTATATTTTATAAAAAAGACACGAACTTAATTACATGTCTCTTAGGTTTTTTACGGCGTTAGGTTTTTATGGCACCAAGTTGTGTCACACTACGTTATGTACCAGATTCTAGCCACGATTTTCCCTCATCAAAAAAAAACGTAAAAAAATTATCTTAAGCGTTCTGTGACAGAATATTCAAATCAAGAGAAACTGGACATGATGTTTATTTTGGGGGAATGTCGTGGTAACGTTCTACAAGCGGCGCCCAGACAGAAGGCATCCAGTTCGTAGCACGTTTATTGGCATAAGAGACAACCTACTTGTGGGAGGAATGTTCGTTGCACAGGGCCGTCAACGTAGGACTGATCGTATAGTTCGGGAATGAAGCCAGGGAAGTGGATGCTCTAGCACGATTTCACGCCAATCCTCATCCTAGCAGTAGAGTGGTTGCTGAAGAGTTGGGAGTAAGCCATATATACGACCATTCTTACCATTTTCCATCGGCACCACAACCACTCCTACCCCTCCTACCACATCCACCTCCATCAAGCATTAAACTATGACGACTTTCTTAGACGGCAAGACTTCTATCTTGCCATGAGTCATCTAATTGAAAACTATCCCTTATTTTTAAGCAAGGTCCTTTTTTTTCTGACGAGGTTACATTTGACAGGGTTGGTACTGTAAACCATCATAATTCACATTACTGGTCCCAGCAGAATCCTCATTAGTTACCATCAAATTAGATGGAAGGCAAATGTTTGGGTTGGAATTATCGGAGATAGAATTATTGAACCTTTCTTCTTCGATGGGAACATCACTGGGCAAATTTACCTGGACTTTCTGCGAGGCGCCTTTAGTGACGCCATATAAGAATAAGCATTGGCAATGGTAAGCGACATGTGGTATCAGCAGGATGGAGCGGTACCACATTTGGAAGTCAATGTTCGTGAATGGCTCAACCTCCAATATCCTGACCGCTGGATCGGGAGAGGCGGACCAATTCCGTGGGCGTCAAGTTCTCCTCGATTTTTTCCTATGTGGATATGTTAAGACGGAGGTTTACGAGATGGAACCAATAAATTTAGACGAAATTTAAGAAATGGAAAGTCGTCTTGAACAGTGCTAACACGAAGATAGTAAACACATCGAGCATTTACTCTGATGTTCCCTCTAACCAAAGGTTGTTTATTTACATAAATTCTACGTTCTGAGCCACACAAATTTAGTAACATTAAAGTGTTGTCCCCTTATTGATACTTTTGTTTTACCTCTAACTACTCATTATCTAATTAGATGATACTTAATAACTATTAGTTAAATCAAAAGTAGCATAAGACCCAAAAGTGTGTCAGAACGGTATAGTAGTTAATGAGAGTTTGTCGCAAATTAAAAAGGGGAAACGAGGGGGTCGGAAAATACGTCATCAAAACCGAGGTACTCCAGCGCCACCGAGTGGGGCGTTTTAGAACGTATGTCTACGGGCGAGAAAATCGAACAGAGAAAATCGCGCCAGACTATAGATTAAATATAAAGTTGCTAGTACTATTCCAACTAGTAGGTTATGTAGTATATAGTGTGACTAGGCGCGAAGGTACAGCTGACACACTTTTGGGTCTGAGCTACTTTTGGTTAAATCAAAAGGCACCTTGCTTTTTTCTAATTTTACACCCACTTACATAAGTCTGTAGTTTCGTATACCGATTTATTCCGTCGGCAGTTTTGAGATCTTTAGTCTTTGGTCTGATCTTTTCCACCCTGTATTAAAATGCAAGTATCATAATTTATAAAGTCAAATTTACGAATAACGATGAGGAAAATCTAATACGTCTGCTTTAGCCGCTACCTATCTAGGTTTCAATGACAAACCAAAGGCAGCGTAGCGATAGTTTTCGTTCGCGAATTACTTTGAGATGTGGTAGCTGTTATCACCTTTCTCTTGTAAAATATACAACTCGAATTTAAGCGTATCTTTTTCATTATTAGAGGGTTTAAGAGCACTCTAAACAACGCGTAGGAGACAACGATAATAAAAAGCAGTCTGTGCTCAATAACGACACGGTCACGCGCTATAGCGCGTGTAAGACTAGTTATGGAAAACGGTTTCAATGCCAGTTTATATATACAATAGTTCACACCATTCTCGAAGTCACTGTTACCTTCGACTAAAGGCGGGGATTGTTCGGCCTCCGCCTGAAATATAGTCCGCTAAATAAATTGATTTATGTGAAATATTATTAGATTGGAGCTAGGTGAAATTTATTTTCTGCCACTAATACGAAGTAAAGGCCCATTTTCATGCTCGCTGGTAGCGGATAAAAATCATCAAAATACGCATCCGCCACTCGCAAGCGTGAAAATAAAGCTAAAATATCTGTTTGAAACAGATCGACGCGGAAAGTGAAAAAGTGTGTAGCGGAAGCGGGTTTTGTCGATTTTTACCCGCTACCAGCGAGCATGAAAATGGGGCTTAAGAGCTTGAAAGGGCTTGTATAAAATTAGTATTTTTATAAAAATATTTTCCCCACTTAAATATTGAATTGAAAGTAGCACCGTGACGTAAGAACCTCAACCACCTTTATTCAAAACATGGCAACCCTGTTTTAAAAGATTTTACAACAAAGGACTAACGATTGGGCATATAACTCTTAATTGTTTTACGTAAATTGACACGATGATTTTTCCGCGCGAGTCTGAGTGAAAAGGCCGTAAGTTGCGATATATATTTTTTTATCTGTGGTTGCTCTTATTTGAAAATTTTGCCTTTTAAAAACGGAAGAGGACTATGGTCATCTAATGATCAGATAATGAAGTTACTTGGAGGTTTATTAATTATACCGATTTCGAGTATAGCGAACAACTGGTATTTGTATAAAGCAGGACACTAGAATGAAGTTGTAAGCCATTGATGTATTATCGTCCAATAACCTATCATTTCTTCGAGTTCCCCGGTTTACTTCCAAAATAGCTGTAAACAAGGAATATTTAAAAGAAATGTGTAACTATTGAAATAGATATTTCTATAAAATAAAATGAGTACAAAATACAAAGCACAGCTTTATTAGTATAGTCTTCGCACGCGTCCGAGAAAAACCTATATTCTTCGCGACTCTAGCGCACGCGTAGATTTATAAAAGTACGAGACTGTGACCATGGACCAAGAATCTTAAAAAGCACGGGTTAATACTCGGAATAGGAAAATCACGGGTAATTTTAGATCAATGTGGACAATCTTGGTGTCGCTGAAGTTGATTTCCGACGTAGTTTCCGAGGGGTAAGACAGTCTCATATAACCTGTACACCGAGTTCGTGCATTTAGCACTGTTAAAGGTACATATTTTCAAGAGTTCGCGAGTCCCATTTAGTATTGTCAAAGGTACGGCAGTGTACACCGAGTTCGCAGAGTGTCTTACCCCTCGGTAGTTTCGTAGAGAAGCTGGAGCAATCATGTTCAATTTTGACCAAATGGCGCCGTTGTTGTCGGTTAAATGATTAGGCTTAGTAAGTTTTTGACCTTTTATATTTGAAATTGGGCCTTTAAAATTTAAAATATTGGTAATTAACCATTGTTTTAAGTAAAAATAACCAGTAAGCCGCATATGGCTGAGGTTTTTCAATCGAATTTAATAATAATAATTAATAATAATAATCAGCTAGGCTAATACCCAAGGCACCACCTTAGGCCCAAGTCATCTAGCGACTTATAATGCCTTTAAACAGGTGGCCGGGTTACAATGCATAGGAGGGTGGTGGCAAGCCCTTCATGCCAACAGCTCCCTACACTAACTATTACCGTTAACCTCGACAAGTTTTTATGGGAAGGGGAAACTGAAGAACTCTGGGGAAAACCTCTTTAACCAGTGGGGAGAGAAATTGCAGGAGTAGTTCCGAGTTTTCACCCAGTACTACAAGTTGGGATCGAACCCGGCTCCTCTTGCTGCGAGGCGAAAGCGCTAACCACTCCGCCACCCCACTAAATCCATTTCATTTCTAAACTTTAAAAATTTAATGAACTAAGCCTAACCTAACTTTATCGCACGTACTGTGTCCTAAGCCCAAACTCGCAGTGATAGTTGAACAGAATTCTTGAGGCGCTTCAAAGCGGCTGATGTACCTCACTAAGCCTTCCGATTAAAGCCACGCCTACCGTGTCAAAATATCGGAAACAGTGAGTCCCCTTAAATTCTTGGTCCATGCTGTGACGTAACAAGAAGTCCACGTTTCTTTATGGAAAGAGCTAATAAAAATGCAATACATATTTAAGAAGATCAAAACGCTAGATGTTTTTAACCCCGATTTACACAATGGATAGGGGTTTACCACCCGCTATACTTGACTCCCTGTGTTGTTTCTCAAGCCAGAGGAGCCAACCGGGTTTACAACAGCTATCTTATTCACCAGGTGACTGAAATGGCTGAATATCTAGTGAAACAATTTGTTTTAACTGTCGCGTGACCTTGTCTATCATCGACCAAAATATCGTTTATAAACCAAAACGGTCAATCTGTCCATCCGAATCGCAAAAATTTGTCAAGTCTCGGTGAAAACAATGTATTGTGTGATAATATAAAGGAAGATTTTTTACTACCCTCGTAGAGGGGACAGAGAACGGGTGGGTCACCAGCGTGAGAAACAAGGAAAAGGGAATGTAGTGACCATTACGCGAAATTACGATAGCAACGCCATTAATCATTCCTCTCCCCGTGACAAGATACCCGGAGTTCCTCCCTCGCGCCCTTCTCCTCCGCCAGGGGTCTCTTCCCGAAATGGAGGGCACTGGCTCTCTCCTACTGCCAGCAGCGCCATATCTTATATACCTTCGAGTATTCCAATAAACAGACGAACTCTCTACACGATAAAGCTTCTTTGAATAAACAAATCTAGAGAAACGTTTTTTTCTTTTTGCTTATCCGTTTTTCTCGCAGTAGGGAGAGTCACCATGCAAAAAATTTATTTCCCTCCCCTGGCCTAAATCCGTCTTAAAAACCCCGCACTCGTAACTAGCATACGAAATCGACTCGCGGAAAAACCGTCATAAATTACGTTGCCTTCCAGCGAGCCTCCCTTTTTATCCGGAGTGAAGTTTCACTTAAAGAAAATACCGCGTAGTGTATTAAGTCCGCAGTTTCCGATTCTTCGAACGCGACTTATTTCAGCGTTGCCATTAGTGAAATAAGCTATATATATTCGCGGATTTCAGGGTGAAAATTTTACATTGAACGCCTTCTGCAGGCGATTAAGAGAAACTATTAAGTCTCGTAAATTCTTGGGATATTTTCAAACGGATCGGCATCACCGCTTTATAAGAGCTAGGAGCAACAAACACAAGGAGAACGCAGCTAGCCTTTGAACACGCTAACGCAGTGTTGTGTACAAATTTCATTGGACGAACCCTTACGCTGAACGTTTTACGGAAAGGGGGAAGGCAATTTCCGAATTTTCCCCTTCCGACGGCAGCAGGTGCTAAAGCGTCTAACCAATGAAAAATGTACGCAAGAAAATGCACGAATTTTGACGTTTTGCGTTCTCCTTGTGTGGGGTGCCGTGTTTGTTGCTCCTATAGATAAGAGTAACTATACAACTACGTGTCCTCTAGATAGATACCAATGTGACCAGATATGTCTAACAGCTGATTCAATACTACACTTTGAACTTAGGCAAACGACAAAGAAGCCAGTGTTTAAATTTTAAAAATACTCATATATTTTGTAGGAAACAAAATATTTTAAAGGTGTCTATCTGCACGTTAATGTTTCTAAAGTTACGTTACATTATTGGGACTTGGTAAATTGACGTAGCCAAAGATACGGCGTGACGTCATGCTTCCAATACCTCTACAGCAAAGAATAGTGTTGATGTATTACTAAAATTGGAACATGCAAGCAAACACACCGCCAAAAAATGAAGGGGCTATTAACTCGCTTCGCTCGCTTAGCCAATAAAGAACTTTCACTTTACAAATAATCTAATTTTAATGTGGATCTGATAGTCTAACCTCTTTGACAAAAATTCAAGCACGCCTTTATGAGATGATCGAAAAATAAAGACGTTTTCATTTTATATTTACAAATAATCTAGTTTTAATGGGAATTTGATAGCCTAAACCCTTTTAGTTTATAGGTTCTCTAGCGAATCAAACAGTATAAATTTCCATGATTTCCTTGGAAAATGATAGAAGAATAATGTATTTGATATTTCCATATAATTTACATTAAAGCCCGAAGGTAGGAAAACCGCCACCGAGCCTATTTCGTAAAGGGCCACTACTGTTGAGAGCGTTTTTGAAACCGCCGTGATTCGGTATGCAGTTTGCATTTACCAGTTTGCGGCTCATTGCGGCCATTATGACAACGAAAGAATATATTCGAACGAAATACGCGGATAATCGTGCAATGCTGGGCGGGCTCCACTCGTTTTAGAGCCGGATGGAGTTCAAAATGAGCGAGTGAGCGGAGTGGAAGCGAAACAACCGCTCTATTTCACTGTTAAAAAGTCAGGCCCGTATATGGGGGGGGGGCGCCAGGGGATGCTCAGAGCCCCCAAAAGAATAATTGAGCATCCCCAACCCGACCACCCAAAAAGAAAAGCACGATTAATTAACTACCAAAAGATATGAAAATATTTGTATATTAATCAAAAAGGAGAGCTACATCACAATTTAATTTCAGTAAATATTTAATACGTTTTTACTATAGTTTTGAAAATATGTGTTCTCGTGAGTTTCACTGTGCGAAAAGTTGAAAAATTTCAATTGAAGGAATACCGAACTAGTCAATCAAAAGTGTTTCGACGGAAATAACGTTGCCTTGGTATTTTTGGGCTACACGAGGATACACGAAATAGAGAAAAGTTATTGGACAATAGTATGCTCCAACAATGGTAAAACGTTCATAGAAGGACTGCAGTTCATGCTTCCTATTTCATCGACGTGTCTCCTACGTGTATCAAGGCATTGGCACCCCCCAAAAAATTTGAGTGCCACCGAGTTTTGGCGGCTGGTTACGGGCCTGTAAAAAGTGATATGATCTAGAATACTAAATATTAGATTGTTCGTATTAAACTAAACAGCTGAGAGTCTCATTCAGTTCGAAAGTGAGCCGAGCTCAGAGAAGATATTCTCAATGGAATACTGAGCAAGAAAAGATCGAGTGCCAATGTTTTTTGCACATGGACCCTTTCTTCAGTGTTACAACGTTCACACGTAAGCGGTAGAAAACGTTTGGATCGGATTCAAACGATTTAGCCTGGTTCACACAACTCCTTCGAAATGTTTGAATCGATATCAAAGTGTGAACTCGGCTTTAGAGTTCATTTTCGTAATCCTACCACGTTTTGAATTCGCTCAAGTTTGAAGAAAATAAAAATATTTTAATTACACCCCATCGTCTCGAGATCGCTCTGTATTCGTTGCAGAACCAGCATTTATCAGTCGACAGTTTCTAAAATCTGTAGAGCTTTGAAAATTTGGCAATGAATATAAGGATGTCAACTCGTTTTGGGCTGTCACGCGCTAGTGGCCATGACAGGCTGAGTTAAGCTCATGGTAATGATATAATTTAGTAAATTTTTGTATCACGAATATGGATCCGTTTTTAATGCAATTAACGCAATTTGAGCTAAGCCCGTGAGAGCTTTAGACACAATCTAGGCAAAATGAACTAATAAGCACTACAGTAGAAGGAAAGTGAGGTCGACCCATCAGTCCCGGGTTCGGGTTTGGGTTCGGGATCGAAATCCGGGATTTAAGTGGTGAAATGAGGGTAAAATCGTCGAAAAGTCAATGTATTTAGGGTATATCTCGCGACGATTTGTTTTCTCATATATCAACATATTGTGTCCCGGCCAACTTGTTCATTTATCTACGCTTATCTCGAAAGATACTTGAACGTATATCTTATCGCGTTTTATCATACGGAATAAGTTGAAATGATGTAAAAAGTGATAACCTAGGCGACGCGTGCGCAGATTACCCCGGGGGACGCGGTTAATTTGAATTTAAGAGTGTTTTGACGTCATGGAATATTCGTTGTTAAAGTAGAATGGAAATATTTTTAAACTTCATTTTAATATCATTGTAGTACGCTTGGCACTTGAACCAATCTCACGAGTATTTCTTAAAACGAATATCTCGATCGCGTTTTATCGTACGAAATAAGTGGAAATTATGTAAGTTGTATGATACTTGATAACCTAGGCAGGAAGATAGCGCGCGCGTGCGCGGATTACCTGGGAGGCGCGGATTGCCCGGGCGCGCGGTTAATTTGAATTTAAAACATGGATTCCCTCTCCGAAATAATTCATGTACCCAAAATTGGACCGCAAGTTTTTTTCTTTTAGGGGAATCTCTATGGGAGTTTAACATTACAATAAAGCTAATAGGTCCAGTTTGGGGTACTTTTGGTCCGAAATGGGGTACATAGGGCCGAAAATGGTGACTTTGGTCGTTTTAAGGGTACTTTTGGTCTATTTTGGTCCATTTTTGGGTACATCAGAAAAGCAGTTGGAAAAACGAAGAGCCTTATTTTTTTTTCCACCCATCTCCAAACTCCAAAATTTATTGCTATAATTTATTTATCCCTTCCGTAGGTATAAAATAAGATAAAAACCACTTACCTATATTTTAATTATGGTAAATTAAAAATACTTAATTAGTGTACTAAGTTACGTTTAAAAGAACCTTTTGTAACAATTCCAATATGTAAATATAGGTATAAGGATTGAAAAAATACTTAAAGTGGTTTTACTGATAAACTCTAAAGGAATTTAACTTTAAAGGGTATCTTAGATTATTGTTTTTAATTTTATTCAAGTTGAAAACGTATTAAGAGTCCTTCAAAGTACTATAAAAGGATTTTATTTACGAACTTAATTCATATTTTCTTCAAACTTTCAATTCGCTTTTATTACTTTTTAAATACGGTAAAATATAATTCTTATGCACAAATATAGTCAGAAAGATACTATAAAACACTAAAATTAAAATTAAATTAAATATGTGGAGAAGATTTGTAAATATCATTTTGAAACTAATAACTTTCACGCTTTATTTAAGTCAAGCCAATAAAAACAATTACCTATATTTTAAATACGGTAAAATATAAATACATTTCCGATATGTAAATAGGTAGAATAACACTATGAAAAGTTCCTTTTTCTTCTTTTAATACGACAACACACAACTCTGATACGCAAATATATAAAGAAAATATAAAAAAAAATTACTCTACGTTCGATACGTTAAAATACATTTCCGATACACAAATATAGATAAAGAAATACTATAAAATGTAAAAAGGTAGAAAAATACTACACATTAACCATTATGAATTTAAGCTTACAACATCCTTCACGTATAGAGCATAACATATATGTTCATAGTTAACTTGTTTCCTCGTTATCTTTATCGCATGTGTTTTAAATAGCGTATGGAATAAGTTCAGAATGTACTGAAATGGTGTATGTTTAAACCTCGTAGAATAAAGAGTAAAACATATGTTCAGAGTCGGCTTGATTACTAAAGCGAATAACACAGAGACGTTTCCGGTGTAGTCACGTAGGAAGAAAAATACTACAACACTCTCTATACTCTACATTCAACACGTTAAAATATACTTCCGAAATGCCAATATAGGTAGTAAAATACTACAAAATCTCTATACTTTACCTTCAATACGTTAAATTACATTCCAATATGTAAATATAGGAGGAAAAATACTACAAAAGCCTCTTTTCTTGGCGTTCAATATGTTAAAATAGATTTCTGAAATGCAAATGTAGGTAGTAAATACTACAAAATCTCTATACTCTACCTTCAATACGTTAAATTACATTCCAATATGTATATAGGTAGTAAATACTACAAAAGCCTCTTTTCTTGGCGTTCAATATGTTAAAATAGATTTCTGAAATGCAAATATAGGTAGTAAATACTACAAAAGCCTCTTTTCATGGCGTTCAATATGATAAAATAGATTTCTGAAATGCAAATATAGGTAGTAATTACTACAAAAGCCTCTTACTCTACGTTCAATACGTTAAATTAATGATATGCCTCCGATCGAATCGTTCATTTTTTCCTATTTAAATATACACATTTAAATTAGAATTGCTTCTAGTGTTCGGCAGTCGATTAATTTTTATCCACATATTTTCCGATTTATTTAAAAAACGTTGGTAAAAAGAATATCATTTTAACTTATTTAATTGTGTTTTTTACCCAACCAAGCATTTATTTGAATAAAAGTGGTATTTATTTAAATAACCAATAGTTAAATAAAAATTGGTAAATGTTTAAATAATCGAAAGTGAACAAGCCTATTTTTTAAATAAAACAAACAGACTTTAGAGTTGATAAGATTTGTAAATATCATTTGAAACTAATAATTTTCACGCTTTATTTAAGTCAAGCAATTACATTTTTAAAAATGAAAGAAGTTAAACAATATAAAAATTTGTAAATATTGTAAATATTTTTAGGTAATAAAGAAATTAAGAAATGTTTTAATTAAAATATCTTTCATTTTCTACTACATTTTTTAAAATGAAAGAAGTTTAACAATATAATTATTCTAATATAATTTCAAAATCAGGTATTATATAAAGTACAAATGCATAATTTAGTGAAGCAATTCTTATTTAAATACTTTTATTTAATTAATTTGTGTATCTGAAATGTATTAATTGAAAAATAAGTGGATTTTACTATTTATCACGGTTTTATATATATATATATATATATATATATTGGAATTGTTACAAAAGGTTCTTTTAAACGTAACTTAGTACATTAATTTATTTTGGAAGTTCAAAACATATTAAGGGCCCTTCAGAGTACTATAAAAGGATTTCATTTACAAACTAAATTAATATTTTCTTCAAACTTTCAATTCGTTATAATTTGAATTTAAATGAAAACATCATGGATTATAGGTGCGTAATCTACTATTAGACCGAACTAATTAAAAAAAATACTTAAAGTAAGTGGTTTTACTGATAAACTCTAAAGGAATTTTGGAATTTTCTAGAAAAGCAAAGTAAAACTAAAACGTAAACCAAGTTTAAAACGAAACTAATAACTGGAAGAAAGGTTGAAGTAAGTAATTTTTTTGATTTTTCGTTTTTTAATTTTTGAGTTCCCTATATTATTATTATAAACTAAATTAAATATAATTTTTGAAAATTTGTGATAAAAGATCTGCTCCTTCGTGTTTTACATATATTTAAAAACTCGAGATTTTAATGAATTGTTTTCAAAGCATGAAAAATATAGCAGATCCTTTGATTTTAATTGTAGTTAGTAGCTGACTTGGAGCTGGTGAAGTTGAATTTTAAAAATGTGTATTTTAAATTTTGTTTGTAAAAGTTTTTTTTGAAAAAGTTTAGTATTATAGTTTAAATTTATTAAATAAAATAAAATATAAATTATACATTTGGTTTAGTATTTTACTATTGCAAGTAAAATTAATAGTAATTTCAATTACTTTTTTAGTTTTTTTTTTGACAAAAATGCAAACTATTTAGTTATTTCAAAAACAAATACGTCGAATTATTTGGTATTCGAAATACTATTGGTTAGTTTTTATATCTTTAATTTTATTTTTCAGAACAATTTCTCTTTGTCTAGCTTCTTCTAACTTTAATTTAGATGGCCTTAAAGCCAAGTATTTAACAAATTTTGTAACCAAGTAGATGGAGCTTTAAACAATTTTTCAGTCATGTAGTCAAGGAAATGTTCAAATATACGTGTATTTGGTCATTTTGATGGTCAAATAGCCCAGTATGGAACTGCGAGATGATAGTCAGACATTGAGACGCGGGTGGCGCCCGTGCCCCAGCGTCCGCGCCCTCGCCCTGATGGTGCCCCGAGCCTCCGTCGACGTCTGAAATGTGAAATGGGGCACCCGCGTCTCAAAGTCTGACTATCATCTCGCAGTTCCATACACAAATTTTCAAAAATTATATTTAATTTAGTTTATAATAATAATATAGGGAACTCAAAAATTAAAAAACGAAAAATCAAAAAAATTACTTACTTCAACCTTTCTCCCAGTTATTAGTTTCGTTTTAAACTTGGTTTACGTTTTAGTTTTACTTTGCTATTCTAGAAAATTCCAAAATTCCTTTAGAGTTTATCAGTAAAACCGCTTACTTTAAGTATTTTTTTTTAATTAGTTCGGTCTAATAGTAGATTACGCACCTATAATCCATGATGTTTTCATTTAAATTCAAATTATAACGAATTGAAAGTTTGAAGAAAATATTAATTTAGTTTGTAAATGAAATCCTTTTATAGTACTCTGAAGGGCTCTTAATACGTTTTGAACTTCCAAAATAAATTAATGTACTAAGTTACGTTTAAAAGAACCTTTTGTAACAATTCCAATATATATATATATATATATATATATATATATATATATATATATATATATATATATATATATATATTATATATATATATATAAAACCGTGATAAATAGTAAAACCCACTTATTTTTCAATTAATACATTTCAGATACACAAATTAATTAAATAAAAGTATTTAAATAAGAATTGCTTCACTAAATTATGCATTTGTACTTTAAATAATACCTGATTTTGAAATTATATTAGAATAATTATATTGTTAAACTTCTTTCATTTTTAAAAATGTAGTAGAAAATGAAAGATATTTTTATTAAAACATTTCTTAATTTCTTTATTACCTAAAAATATTTACAATATTTACAAATTTTTATATTGTTTAACTTCTTTCATTTTAAAAAATGTAATTGCTTGACTTAAATAAAGCGTGAAAATTATTAGTTTCAAATGATATTTACAAATCTTATCAACTCTAAAGTCCATTTTTCAGGTATTAGTAAGTATTTCATACAAACTAACTTCTAAAATATGGATTTAGTTCGTAAATAAAATTCTTTTAAATTACTTTGAAGGACTCTTTATACGTTTTGAACTTGAATAATATTAAAAACAATAATCTAAGATAACCTTTAAAGTTAAATTCCTTCAGTTTATCAGTAAAACCACTTACTTTAAGTATTTTTTAATCCGTTCGGTCTAATAGTAGATTACGCACCTATAATCCATGATGTTTTCATTTAAATTCAAATTATAACGAATTGAAAGTTTGAAGAAAATATTAATTTAGTTTGTAAATGAAATCCTTTTATAGTACTCTGAAGGGCTCTTAATACGTTTTGAACTTCCAAAATATATTAATGTACTAAGTGACGTTTAAAAGAACCTTTTGTAACAATTCCAATATATATATATATATATATATATATATATATATATATATATATATATATATATATATAAAACCGTGATAAATAGTAAAACCCACTTATTTTTCAATAAATACATTTCAGATACACAAATTAATTAAATAAAAGTATTTAAATAAGAATTGCTTCACTAAATTATGCATTTGTAATTTAAATAATACCTGATTTTGAAATTATGTTAGAATAATTATATTGTTAAACTTCTTTCATTTTTAAAAATGTAGTAGAAAATGAAAGATATTTTAATTAAAACATTTCTTAATTTCTTTATTACCTAAAAATATTTACAATATTTACAAATTTTTATATTGTTTAACTTCTTTCATTTTTAAAAATGTAATTGCTTGACTTAAATAAAGCGTGAAAATTATTAGTTTCAAATGATATTTACAAATCTTATCAACTCTAAAGTCTGTTTGTTTTATTTAAAAAATAGGCTTGTTCACTTTCGATTATTTAAACATTTAACAATTTTTATTTAACTATTGGTTATTTAAATAAATACCACTTTTATTCAAATAAATGCTTGGTTGGGTAAAAAACACAATTAAATAAGTTAAAATGATATTCTTTTTACCAACGTTTTTTAAATAAATCGGAAAATATGTGGATAAAAATTAATCGACTGCCGAACACTAGAAGCAATTCTAATTTAAATGTGTATATTTAAATAGGAAAAAATGAACGATTCGATCGGAGGCATATCATTAATTTAACGTATTGAACGTAGAGTAAGAGGCTTTTGTAGTAATTACTACCTATATTTGCATTTCAGAAATCTATTTTATCATATTGAACGCCATGAAAAGAGGCTTTTGTAGTATTTACTACCTATATTTGCATTTCAGAAATCTATTTTAACATATTGAACGCCAAGAAAAGAGGCTTTTGTAGTATTTACTACCTATATACATATTGGAATGTAATTTAACGTATTGAAGGTAGAGTATAGAGATTTTGTAGTATTTACTACCTACATTTGCATTTCAGAAATCTATTTTAACATATTGAACGCCAAGAAAAGAGGCTTTTGTAGTATTTTTCCTCCTATAAATTTACATATTGGAATGTAATTTAACGTATTGAAGGTAAAGTATAGAGATTTTGTAGTATTTTACTACCTATATTGGCATTTCGGAAGTATATTTTAACGTGTTGAATGTAGAGTATAGAGAGTGTTGTAGTATTTTTCTTCCTACGTGACTACACCGGAAACGTCTCTGTGTTATTCGCTTTAGTAATCAAGCCGACTCTGAACATATGTTTTACTCTTTATTCTACGAGGTTTAAACATACACCATTTCAGTACATTCTTAACTTATTCCATACGCTATTTAAAACACATGCGATAAAGATAACGAGGAAACAAGTTAACTATGAACATATATGTTATGCTCTATACGTGAAGGATGTTGTAAGCTTAAATTCATAATGGTTAATGTGTAGTATTTTTCTACCTTTTTACATTTTATAGTATTTCTTTATCTATATTTGTGTATCGGAAATGTATTTTAACGTATCGAACGTAGAGTAATTTTTTTTTATATTTTCTTTATATATTTGCGTATCAGAGTTGTGTGTTGTCGTATTAAAAGAAGAAAAAGGAACTTTTCATAGTGTTATTCTACCTATTTACATATCGGAAATGTATTTATATTTTACCGTATTTAAAATATATGTAATTGTTTTTATTGGCTTGACTTAAATAAAGCGTGAAAGTTATTAGTTTCAAAATGATATTTACAAATCTTCTCCACATATTTAATTTAATTTTAATTTTAGTGTTTTATAGTATCTTTCTGACTATATTTGTGTATAAGAATTATATTTTACCGTATTTAAAAAGTAATAAAAGCGAATTGAAAGTTTGAAGAAAATATGAATTAAGTTCGTAAATAAAATCCTTTTATAGTACTTTGAAGGACTCTTAATACGTTTTCAACTTGAATAAAATTAAAAACAATAATCTAAGATACCCTTTAAAGTTAAATTCCTTTAGAGTTTATCAGTAAAACCACTTTAAGTATTTTTTCAATCCTTATACCTATATTTACATATTGGAATTGTTACAAAAGGTTCTTTTAAACGTAACTTAGTACACTAATTAAGTATTTTTAATTTACCGTAATTAAAATATAGGTAAGTGGTTTTTATCTTATTTTATACCTACGGAAGGGATAAATAAATTATAGCAATAAATTTTTGGAGTTTGGAGATGGGTGGAAAAAAAAATAAGGCTCTTCGTTTTTCCAACTGCTTTTCTGATGTACCCAAAAATGGACCAAAATAGACCAAAAGTACCCTTAAAACGACCAAAGTCACCATTTTCGGCCCTATGTACCCCATTTCGGACCAAAAGTACCCCAAACTGGACCTTTTAGCTTTATTGTAATGTTAAACTCCCATAGAGATTCCCCTAAAAGAAAAAAACTTGCGGTCCAATTTTGGGTACATGAACTATTTCGGAGAGGGAATCCATGTTTTAAATTCAAATTAACCGCGCGCCCGGGCAATCCTCGCCTCCCAGGTAATCCGCGCATGCGCGCGCTATCTTCCTGCCTAGGTTATCAAGTATCATACAACTTACATAATTTCCACTTATTTCGTACGATAAAACGCGATCGAGATATTCGTTTTAAGAAATACTCGTGAGATTGGTTCAAGTGCCAAGCGTACTACAATGATATTAAAATGAAGTTTAAAAATATTTCCATTCTACTTTAACAACGAATATTCCATGACGTCAAAACACTCTTAAATTCAAATTAACCGCGTCCCCCGGGGTAATCTGCGCACGCGTCGCCTAGGTTATCACTTTTTACATCATTTCAACTTATTCCGTATGATAAAACGCGATAAGATATACGTTCAAGTATCTTTCGAGATAAGCGTAGATAAATGAACAAGTTGGCCTGGACACAATATGTTGATATATGAGAAAACAAATCGTCGCGAGATATACCCTAAATACATTGACTTTTCGACGATTTTACCCTCATTTCACCCCTTAAATCCCGGCTTTCGATCCCGAACCCAAACCCGAACCCGGGACTGATGGGTCGACCTCACTTTCCTTCTACTCACTACTTTCGTAAGAAAAATGGGCCTGAGATGAGATGCAAGGTAGATTTAAAGCAATAATCGGCTCTATCATTACCTGATACGACCATGAATATAGCCGATTCTTCGAAAAAACGACTTTACTGGAGAGCGTGGTGCCATCTATAAATGGTCCAGGAAGCTAAAATTCAAAATAGCGAAATGATCACGTCGTTAGAGTATTATTATTAGACAACTAATACTCTACTTACTTGTTAGTGGACTTTAAGCTAAATTATATATCTCATATATATTGTTTAAAATTACAATAATTTAAGCTATAGAGTGTTGTCGTCTGAAACCCTGCGACGTCACCATTGTAATTTGCCTATTGATAAAAAACGGTAACTGGCATGGCGGCCACTATTAACACTACAGCTGTGACGTTACAAGTTTTCAAAATCGTATCAGACGACAACACTCTATAGTCAAATTCACAAACGAGCCAATCAACGTGAGGGCTACTTTTATGTCCCGCCTTTTGGGTGCAAATGTAGCATCTGGTTTTATGTCGACGCTAGCGACATCTGTTTAAAAACAAGCTAGAACACTTGCTTTAAAAGGTGGGTTCAAAATGTCGACCGACCCAACAAAATTTGAATTTATACAAAGATCAGTTTCTCGATTTAGGCTCAAAATCGTCCGCATTTCCGGCGAAAAATTGCTATAAATTCAAATTATCTGCAAGGTTGGGTCGACAATTCTAACCACTTTTAATATAGGCGTATTGTGTGTGGCTAGAAGGTTATATCTGTTCTTTTTAAAATGTAATTATATCCGGATATTAGCCCATTAAGAAACAATAGGTGATTATGAAAAATATCGGTGGTCACGTGATTTGGTTAAGCACTACCAAGTTGAAAGTATCAAAATTGGCCCTTATTGTAAATTCGTCTGGCTAGTTGGGCAAGGGTTAGCGAGATTTCTATTATTTCATTGTTTAATCGAAAGGATTTTTCGTTTTTCGTTTTGAGAGATGTTTGCAAAGTCGTTTAATTAAGGTAATTGATTTATTAAATGAAATATTTTTAAATTCTATCCAAATAGATTTTAATTCATTTTCAGGAATAATGGAAACATGTATGTAAATATAACCTTGTGTCTTCTATTAAAATTGGGCTTGTTTCTTTGTCAATACTTGGTCTAGAACTATAATAAATAAAAAAAATATATAATAAATTTGTTAACTTTATGTATTTTTAATAATTTTAGAAAAATACTAACTTTTCAAACAATCAATCCATGGTTGGTGCTTTTTACTAAACGCGGACGACCGCGGGCCTCGGTAGGTGCAGACGAATTTAAGCAGCCGACGCTTTGTCAAAAAATAACCAACTCCCGTGAGCCTCTGCGCGCAATTCTTTTTCATAATCACCTATTAATATTTTTTTAAATGGTTATAGGAATCTCTCAATACCCAAAAGTGTGTCAGAACGGTATAGTAGTTAATAAGAGTTTGTCGCAAAGTAAAACAGGGAAACGAAGGGGGGGGGGGTCGGAAAATACGTCATCAAAATCGAGGTACTCCAGCGCCGCCGAGTGAGGCGTTTTAGAACGAATGTCTACGAGCGAATAAATCGAAGAGAGATAATCGCGCCAGACTATAGAATAAATATAAAGTTGCTAGTACTATTCCAACTAGTAGGTTATGTAGTCTATAGTGTGACTAGGTCTCACTAGAAATTTTAATAGGCGCGAAGGTACAGCTGACAAACTTACGCTACTTTTGATATTACTTATATTATAGAATGAATTACGTCACGACACCAATCAACAATGAGCCGCTTATGAGATGTTAATATTATTGTACAGCTGACACACTTTTGGGTCTTATGCTACTTTTGATATTACTTATATTATAGAATGAATTACGTCACGACACCAATCAACAATGAGCCGCTTTTGAGATGTTAATATTATTGTACAGCTGACACACTTTTGGGTCTTATGCTACTTTTGATATTACTTATATTATAGAATGAATTACGTCACGACACCAATCAACAACGAGCCGCTTACGAGATGCTAATATTATTGTAAAAATGCCCAACCATGTAATTTCGTCTTTTTTCCACAGAAAAGGTGTGCGTATACCACTTCTCACGAAAAACCAAGAATAAATCATCGTAGCTAGAATCGTTATTATTCCACGGACGATACAAAATCCCAAAATAGGAACAAAAATCAAGCTTTAAACGAAAGAAGAGACTTTGAATAATCGAATCAATTCTGAGAAGGCAATATCTTCGCTACATAGAGTTCCTTCGAATGACCCTTCTCGTTGCATTCGGGGGCGGTTAACCCTATATCAGTGACCAAAAAATGTATATAAAAATGGATAAAGGGGGCGCAACCAGTCAAATCTACCTCGAGAGGAAGTAAGGTAGGTGACCTCCCTCTCTGCAATCTAATACACTTTTTTCTACTTTCATATCCTCTTATATATTATCGAGTAAGGTATAAAAAACACAAATTTATGGCTCGGAACACACGGCGTACAGCCGATCGCGATCCATTTAAAGGGACATAATATCGACAGGCGAACGTCAATATCGAAAACGGGAGCTCAAATAAGTCGAAACCACGCGGTGAAGCCCACCTCTCTCCGTACAGAAAGCGTAAACAAGCTTACCTGAGAGAACCAAGGAGGCCGTTCAACCCTGACGAACGCTCGTTTCGAGTTAGGTTAAGTTAGGTTGTCGATCGTAAGCGCCTAGAGAAAAAGGGCCGGTCCACGCCAACCTCTTTTAGCTCGGTCCCGATACCGAATGTTCTTTATACCTCGCGAAAAGGCGAACTTCAAATATTCATATGGGATTACAAATGATCTTCTACGTTATTTTCCCATTTCCTCTGTTATAAAAATAACGCGTATCTTTTACCAATTTATTAAGCGTCTTTTCCAAAAAATGTTGTAAAGCTATTGAGTAAAACCGTTCCCTTGTTTTGGTCTTCACTGTACTCTTCGTGATCTGGTGATTTGCAAACTACAATATTTCGTCTGACAGTGGTTCCATACTCGAGAAAAGATAGGTGGTTTAGAACATAGACTCGTACGTTCTCAGTAACGCAAATACTTTCTTGATGTCAGTAACAATATTAAGCCCGTGCGAGTCTTTGTTTTTCACCTCCATGACATCAAATCGATCCGCCGTTTGAGAACAGCCACATATTGTCCCACCATGACCAAACTACCCATTTTTGATCGAATTTGGTTTCTATGGACTTTCGATCGTAGAAACCGAATTTCCGATTTTCAGAAACATGCCATCTAGGAGCAACAAACACGGCACCCCACACAAGGAGAACGCAACCCATCAAAAGTCGTGCATTTTCTTGTGTACATTTTTCATTGGTTAGACGCTTTAGCGCCTGCTGCCGTCGGAAGGGGAAAATTCGGAAATTGTCTCCCCCCCTTTCCGTAAAACGTTCAGCCTAAAGGTTCTTCCAATGAAATTTGTACACAACACTGCGTTAGCGTGTTTAAAGTAAGTGTCGGCTCGACGTCATGTAGCTCTTTTTTCATCAGATGTCGCTATCGTCGAAATCAAAACAAGTTAGTTAAGCTACATTTTTACCCAAAAGGCGGGTACTTATAAGTACCCCTCACGTTGATTGGATCGTTTGTAAATTGGTCAATAACATAAATTACAGTAATTTTAAACATTATTTTTCACATAGGATATATAGTTTAGGTTCAAGCCCACTAAATAAAATATCAGTTGCCGAAATATAATCCCCTACAAAGGCTCTCTGGCGACGTTATCATTTGGCTATTTTGAATTTAACTTCCTTTGCCATTAATAGATGGCACTACGCTCTCCACTAAAGTCGCTTTTTTTCGAAGAATCGGATAGATTCATGGTCATCTCTAATAAAAGAGGTCTTTTCATAATACAGGTGGCAATGATAAATCCGACAGTTGCTTTAAAGGCTAGCTGCGCTCTCCTTGTGTTTGTTGCCCCTAGATGCCATACAGAACCGATCCCGACATATTTGATTTTACGATATTTGACCTTGACCCCTGTTTTCCCCCTCGGTGTATTTCCTGAAAGTATTGACGAATAGATATTTGATTTACATCATTTTGTAATTAGATAAAAGAGGAATACGACTATAATTCCATTATTAATTATTATTATGACTTAGGCCTGGGGTAGTGCCTTGGGTATTAGCCTAGCTGATTATTATTATTATTATTATTATTATTATTTTGAAAAAATATTACAGGTTTTTTTCTACATTTTTACATTTGTTTAACTCTATTTTTATAATATTTATTTTTAGTTTAACGAGATTTTCCAACTTAGTAAATCCTTAAACCTTTAAACTATAACACTATTTTCGGGGTCAACGGTCAAACGCCTTAAGCCATTAAGTATTATGGAGTAATAGATATCATAAAATTATTTTCAGATTAATATCCCCTTTGTCTGTGTCTTAATTTTTGACACTGGTGGTCACAATAGAGCTCAAGGTAAAAATTCGTGGATCTTTCTGAAAATCAAAAATTCCATTAACAGAGTTCAACGACCCATACAATCAAAATCTGAACCAAGGTCACGGCCAAGGTCATGGACCATTTTTATGCATAGTCAATCTTCATACCTTTAACTGTGAATTAATAGCTTATTACTGGTGGACATTTACATTTGAACCCCTGGGGCGACCATAGTCAGTGACGCAGTCAGGATTCTGGTTCGGATGGAGTACACTATTGAATAAATTAAAGTAAAAAGTAAAAAAATGGTTCATATAACCATACATTTCAGAGGGCAGGTGCCCTATGAGCACCCCCTCCCCCCTGTCTGCGCCACTGCCCATAGTCAAGGTGGAGCAATGTGTTCTGGTTATACCCATTTCTGTTGAAGATAAAAAGCGTTATCGGCTTTTCTCGTTTAGTTTTTTTAATAGGTTAAAAAATGTTTATTGTAAATAAGATATATTTTTAATCACTAATCTTATCTTACTATTTTTTAACCTTATGTGTATATATATTCGCTTACAGCGTTTATTATTACCGTCACTCCTAATATGTTGTTCATCTTGTAAAGTACTCATTCTTAATAAACGTTTGTTTTTTTTAAAATCACTACGTTTTGATTTTCTTACTAGTTTCATTCATTAGTTAGTTAGTGTAGGGTAGCTTTGCTGATTAACATTGGATTTAAAACTCCAATAGGTTATGGGCCCAGCACGCTCCCACTGCGCCACTACTATGCTGATGATCTAGTCTGCTGTATCCCGGTTTCAGTTACCATCACCGTAATCCGTATCCTGTCAACAGTTCCCGTGAGTGACCATGGATAGTCTTTTTCGTCAAGACGTCGAGAAGCTATCAGGTCCGGAGAATTGGAGGAGTTGGAAAAGACAAATAGTCGACATCCTAACCGTTCGAGACGTATACGAGATTCTTACTGGCGAATGGATTGAACCTACGGACCCGGTACCTGGAGCAACAGCAGCAGAGAAGTCTGAATACACTTCAAACAAGAAGAAATACCGAGTGGCATTCAGTACAGTCCGGGGTATCATCTGGTCAGCCTTGTCCAAGAAGGTCCAAAACATGATTACCAATTGCGAGACACCAAAGGAAATGTGGGACAAGCTGCTCGAAATCTTCGAGCAGAAGTCTTCAAATCGTCTTCGAAAGCTTCTGGCGCAGCTCATGCGAACTACGAAGTCACCGGACGTCGACATGGCCACCCACATTGCCCAGATGTGTTCTCTCTGGATAGACATCTTGTCAACGGCACAGACAGAGAAGAACGTTACATTCGACGACTGCATAATGATTGCCTGCATCTTCGAGTCTCTACCTCAGGATGAGTATCGAGAATTCGGTATGCTCTGGGACACGCTGCCAACCGAAAAACAGACGGTCGCAGAGTTGGAACGTCTGTTAATCGGCCGTGCAACTCGAGAGGGCGACGCGTTTGGAGATTCCTCTGGTCTTATGGTAAAACGCAGTAACGGAAGTTACTCTGGCACCTCAAATGGGATGAAAACCGTAAGACGTAAGCCAAAATGTACTTATTGCCGTAAGCTTGGTCACATAGCAGAAGACTGCCGAGGACAAAGGAAAACTCCTAGAAGGACGAGCGTTGACGAAAGTAATCGCACCAGCATCGGGGGTCTGATCGCAGCAAACGGTCTCGTTGCTTGCTCATCGTCTGAAGCAGCATGGTACTTTGACTCGGGTGCTACACAGCATATCACGAACGACGCCACAAAGTTCCTAAACTTCCGCAAGTTCGCTACTCCAGCGACTCTTCAGATTGGAAACAAGACGCAGATGACAGCGGATGGTGAAGGAGACATAAGGATTCAGTTCCGGATCGGAAAGAAACTCTATCAAGAGGTAGTCCACAATGTCTGGCACATCCATGACTTTGCCTGCAATGTTTTCTCGCTGAAAAGCGCAATGAAGAGAAACAAGAATCTGGAGTTCAAGGTCACAGCAAATTCTTGCGGTCTCTATGAAGTTGTCGGAGGCAAAAGGAACCTTTGTGTACCTGGCAAGGTCGAGAGTCTGTATCGTCTGGATATTAAAGTCACGCAGCCATCATGCTCCGCTCACATCGCAGCAGATCCGAGAAATGACCGGAAAGCAGATCTCCAAGTCTGGCATGAACGCATGGGTCATCAGGATAAACGGCATGTAGCAGCGACGTTACGGAGACTCGGATACGAAGTTCTAAACCAGACGTCTGACAAGCTCTGTGAAGGGTGCGTCTACGGCAAGATGACTAGGCACAGTTTCGGCACTCGTTTGGAGAAGGCTACGAAACCAGGTGAAAGGATCCATTCAGATCTCTGGGGACCATCACCGACACCGTCCATGAAAGGGAAGAAATACTACCTCCTATTCAAAGACGAGTATTCCAGTGTTCGAGCCGTATATTTCCTAACGAAGAAATCCGAAGTCGTCAATTGTTTCAAAGATTTCCTTGCCTTTTGCCGAACCCGCAATCACACAGTACAAGAGCTGGTCACGGATAATGGAACTGAATATGTCAACGAAGAGTTCCGTCAATGGACGTCTCAAGAAGGGTTACATCACCGCAAGTCCATGCCATACACGCCTGAACAGAACGGGGTCGCTGAACGAGAAAATCGTACGATCATGGAGTCTGTAAGGGCCATGTTGCATTCCAGATCGGACTTACCACCGAAACTCTGGGCTGAAGCGGTGAACACAGCCGTCTATATCCTGAACCGAACAGCACCTACATGCATTGCTGGGAAGACGCCGTTTGAGTTATGGACGGGGAAGACAAACCCATCGATCCAGCATCTGCGTGTCTTTGGCACTGAGTGCTTTGTCCACATACCCAAAGAGAAGCGAAGGAAGCTGTCTCGGAAGGCGTATAAAGGTTTCCTGGTTGGCTATGAAGACAATGCAGACGGTTATCGAGTTTATGTTCCAGAGCTGGACGACGTACTAAGATCTCGAGATGTCAAATTCAATCCCGAGACGTGCGTTCCTGATTCCTAGATTCCTGTCTCTAGGGAGTCCTCCAGCCACGGCGAGCAATCGACCGACGATTTCGTTTGCAAAAACCAGCCTACCAGAGCCACCAACTCATCAAAAGACGGACCAACCAGAGCCACTAATGTACCATCGGGCATGCCATCCAGAGCTGCCGACTACTCAAACGACGAGACAACCAAATCCGTCGAAGCGTCGGAAGACGTGGCTACCGGACATAATGAGGCAACAGTGTCTTTTTCTGACAATGTCCGGGACAATCAACCTGAGAAGAGCGGTCCAGTCCTTAGAGATCGTTCAACACTAAGGAAAGTCCAACCATGTCAGAGCTGCCAGCTAGCAAATAAAGCATTCCTCATCTGCGACATGTTACCACAAACGGCACGAGAAGCACGTTCAAGCAACGAATCCGCCGAGTGGGAGAAAGCGATGGTAGATGAACTTTCGGCAATGAAAAGACACGACGTCTACGAAATGGTTGATCCTCCACCTGGTCGCAAGATAATCGGAAATCGTTGGGTCTTTCGTACAAAGAATGATGAAGATGGGACGATCGTCAAGCACAAAGCCCGGCTTGTCGCAAAAGGTTTTACGCAACGAGAAGGAATCGACTTTAATGAGACTTTCGCTCCAGTTGCCCGATTCGAGACACTACGAATCTTTCTCAACCTAGTTGCCCAGAAAAATCTCAACCTCAGGCAATTCGACGTAAAGACCGCATTCCTTCATGGGAAGCTATCCGAAGAAATTTATCTGCGTCAACCTGAAGGTTTCGACAATAGTAGTGGACAAGTCTGGAAGTTAAAGAAAAGTCTCTACGGTCTTAAACAGTCTCCACGGTGTTGGAATGAACGAGTCGACAAGTCCTTACGTGACCATGGTTTCAAAAACGCTGATGGAGACCGTTGCCTGTACATGCTGTCCACCAACGCCATTTTCTTGGTTCTCGTCCTCTACGTCGATGATGGTCTTATTGCTGGAAATACTACCGAAGCTGTAGACGAGTTCCTTTCCAACTTCAGTGATGAATTTGAAATCATCACAGGAAGAGCGTCAACCTATCTTGGGCTGAAAATTGATACGTTGAAAGACGGGTCTATATTTCTACACCAGAGCGCCTATGTCGAAAAAATCCTGGAGATTTTTAACATGCAGAACTGCAAACCAGTAAAAACTCCCAACAGCAGTCCAGACACTAGGCTAGCTGATTATTATTAATTTATTATTTATTTATCATAATAAAGGTGGCAATTATAGAACCGAAAGTTGCTTTAAGATATTCTTGAGTCTGAGATATGAATAACACGGAAGGAAAGTTTTCCAGTTTCTCGGTTTCTATTCTGCAGGGCCCCCAAAAAGAAAGCCGAGGGTATAGTAAATTAAATTATGTTTTGTGGAATGCTTTTAATGGACTCCACTTTCAAGAATAAAACAATTTTAAAGAGTGTTAAAAAGCAACTCATAAAACGCTTCGGAAAAGTGCTTCTAGAAGCGAGTCGTTAGTTTTTGTCTGCCAACTATCGGTGGCTATGCGTACTTAAATACTGAATACCCAAGATAACAACGACTCCAGAAAACCATTGTATCTAGAAAGGTCTAGATCTAGAAAATGCAATTGACCTGGACAAACGAAAAACATGATTTTGTTTTACAGGGGAATAGCAAAATAATTTTTATTTAAAAAATACTTTACATTGAATGTTTATATATAGAACCATTTGTATTAATTTTCAAATCAATGGCTTTTATTGCCTTGGATGGAACCGAAACTAATAGCTTTTAGAGGGGTATGAAAAACCGAGGGGTCAGACATTCAAAGAAATCCCGTACACTTTTGAAGAAATCCGAAATCCAGCCTGGATTTTTTTCAAAAGCAGGAGATTTTTTCAAATCTGGTAAGAAATTAAGAAATCTCACGCTAAATCTAGAAATCCGGTAAGAATCCAGAAATGTTAAGTTCAAAGGAACCACCTATGGAATGCATTGTAAAGGATGATAAAATTATGAACTTATCTACTTATTCGCCAATTTTAAGAATCCAGAAAGACGATGCTAAATCTCGAAATCCGGCAAGAAATCCAGAAATCCAACGCTAAATCTTGAAATTCGGCAAGAAATCCAGAAATCCCTCGCTAAATCTCGAAATCTAGCAAGAAATCCAGAAATCCGACGCTAAATCTCGAAATCCGGCAAGAAATCCAGAAATCCGGCGCTAAATCTTGAAATCCGGCAAGAAATCCAGAAATGCCACGCTAAATCTCGAAATCTGGCAAGAAATCCAGAAATACGGTGCTAAATCTCGAAATACGGTGCTAAATCTCGAAATACGGTGCTAAATCTGTAAATCCGGCAAGAAATCCAGAAATCCCACGCTAAATCTCGAAATCTGGCAACAAATCCAGAAATACGATGCTAAATCTCGAAATCCGGCAAGAAATCCAGAAATCCGACGCTAAATCTCGAAATCTGGCAAGAAATCCAGAAATCCCACGCTAAATCTCGAAATCCGGCAAGAAATCCAGAAATCCCACACTAAATCTCGAAATCTGGCAAGAAATCCAGAAATACGATGCTAAATCTCGAAATCCGGCAAGAAATCCAGAAATCCGGCGCTAAATCTTGAAATCCGGCAAGAAATCCAGAAATCCCACGCTAAATCTCGAAATCTAGCAAGAAATCCAGAAATCCGACGCTAAATCTCGAAATCCGGCAAGAAATTCAGAAATCCGGCGCTAAATCTTGAAATCCGGCAAGAAATCCAGAAATGCCACGCTAAATCTCGAAATCCGGCAAGAAATCCAGAAATCCCACGCTAAATCTCGAAATCTGGCAAGAAATCCAGAAATACGATGCTAAATCTCGAAATCCGGCAAGAAATCCAGAAATCCGGCGCTAAATCTCGAAATCCGGCAAGAAATCCAGAAATGCCACGCTAAATCTCGAAATCTGGCAAGAAATCCAGAAATACGGTGCTAAATCTCGAAATACGGTGCTAAATCTCGAAATCCGGCAAGAAATCCAGAAATCCCACGCTAAATCTCGAAATCTGGCAAGAAATCCAGAAATACGATGCTAAATCTCGAAATCCGGCAAGAAATCCAGAAATCCCACGCTAAATCTCGAAATCCGGCAAGAAATCCAGAAATCCCACACTAAATCTCGAAATCCGGCAAGAAATCCAGAAATCCCACGCTAAATCTCGAAATCCGGCAAGAAATCCAGAAATCCCACGCTAAATCTCGAAATCCGGCAAGAAATCCAGAAATCCCACGCTAAATCTCGAAATCCGGCAAGAAATCCAGAAATCCCACGCTAAATCTCGAAATCTGGCAAGAAATCCAGAAATACGATGCTAAATCTCGAAATCCTGCTTAACATCCTTGATTTCAAAATTTTTGGTGAATGTCCGACCCCTCGGAAAAAACTAATTCAGTAATAAATCCTAATAATTCGTAACAATAACAATAGCAATTGAAAACAGTTAGCGTATTTCTTAACCCGCACACAAAGACGTAACGAAGGGGGTCGAATTAAAGGGGGGAACCCTAATTCTGACAACTTTATCCTAATTTTTCTCTCATTTGGTGAAATGTGTTTTCGTATATTTCTTTAAAACAAATGGGTGCATTTAGTTAGCGCCCCTAACCCCGTATGAGCGATTTGCGAACTATCCTAACTTTTAAAATCGCTCAATTTAGGCTTAAGTCTCTTATAACTGGAACGGGCCGCGCGTGCAAAACAAATTTTTTGCGTCTTCAGCAGCGCGCGCTTTTACGTTGTTTTTCTGTCTCACCGACTTCTCACCAGCTGTAGCGGCGGACGCGCGCTTTTCGATTTCCCCAAATTTCTTTATTTTATTAAAAATTAACCACGGTTTTCGCCATAAATTTTATTTTTTAAAGGGCTATAGGGCTATCTAACTGGTTAAAACTTGACCGTTCCCCTTTAACGATAGCCCCTCATATTCGAATTCGATAATTTTAACGCGCCTAATCGATTGCACTATCAATGCACTACTATGCAACGCAGTTAGTTTTCCTATTAAAATATTAACGTGGGAGCTAGGTTAACGAATGCTCCAACTAATGATATTATTTCAAAAATGACTTATCAACTGTAGGATAATCGACATTTTTAGCAGCTTATAAAACAGGCGTAAACGGTTTTTTCCTAACAGGAAAGCCGTAGCTGCTGAAACTGTGTAATAGAAAAATGAAGCCAAAGTAAAGTGTAGGTCCAATAATCAAGTTGCGTATTCTAAATATATAGGGTGTTTCTTTTTGATCGCGCCAGACATTTTGCTCAAAAACCATATTACCTAGAATTGTGAAATTTTCAGGATATACACTATAGGGGAAAGTCGTTGTTATTTGTAAATTTCAACAAAATCGTGACATGTTACACGGTTTTGGAACTTTTATTTTTTTAACGCTAGGTGGTAGACGAAAACTGTCAACGAACAAGTTGTAGAGCATACCCGAAAACTTAAAATGAAATTGGTTTGGTCGGTATAGGTAAATTTGTCGCTGAGATATTAGCTCATGAAAAATAACAATTTGGTTGTAGGTGGACAAAACCTTTTCACAACTAATTTAAAAATAAATCTAAATTGTAATGTTTGTATGACTGCTAAAAATGAACGAGTTTTTAAACCAATTTTTTGTCCTTTTACGAAAGTCCTAGAATTTTTTTTTATTCATGCATTTTTTTTTATGCATTTGCACTCGGTTTAAATTTAGGTTTCCTTTTAATAATTAAAGTGCGGAGTCACCAATATTAAAATCATTATCTCAACGTACTTCAGTAATTAAGTATGCCTCGTTATAGCCTGAACAGCGGGCCAATATGGTAGAGTTATACTACGGGGATGGTCATCAAAACGCACGTCTAGTAATTCAGTTATTTCAAATGTTTTACTCTGACAGTCGACCAGATCACCACCATATTATCCATGCTGTTCGTGATGATGACAACGTGAATCCTGGATTCCGTGGACGGGGACACCATAACATTAATATGAAAGACACAGCGTACTTTTTCGCCTACCCTCGAGCAAGTACAAGAATGGCATGCTCCGATTTGGTCTGTCCCACGTATTATGTCTGGACTGTCTGTCCTTGACCACCATAACTTTCATCGATACCGTGCTACGCTCCACCAAGCAATTCACGATGGTGATAGGTGACTTAGATTGGATTTTTGCAACTGGTTCAGTACCATGGCCGATGCAAATGAAAATTTCCTCCGTTGGCTCCTCGTGTCCGATGAGTGCTCATTCTCGAAAGACGGCCCATTTAACACAACAACCATATCTGGAGCGATGAAAATCCGCACAGGCAATTTCCTCACAACCATCAGGTCATATTTCGCTTCAACGTCTGGGCTGGTAACTAGGATATCACATTATTGGACAATTATTTTTAACTAATCGGCTGAATGGGGAGAACTACTTGACTACAGAATGAAGTTGCAGAAGCGTTGGAAGATGTACCTTTGATAGACATCCCACACCTTTGGTTCCAACATGACGGGGTGCCTCCTCACCAGCAAAGATGTGTGGTACAATTCCTTACCACCTGGGCGTTGGATTGGAAGGAACGGTCCAGTGCGAGGGCCTCCTCTAGGTCCCCAGATTTGTACCACCCGACTTTCTCATGTGGGGATTGGTGAAGGAGGAGTTTATAAGACGCCAGTCACTAGCGAAGAAGACTTGCGCAAGAGAATTTGTGCAGCGTTTCGACTCGTAACTAACTACTACTATGGTCCGTGGTTCGTTTAAAAATACGCTGTATCACGCACGAACGTGGAATTATTGATATTGAAATACGTCATACCACCAAAAGGAGTGTGGTTCAATGAAAACTAACTGCGGTGAATAGTAAAGCATTGAGGGTGCGTTAAAATGATCGAATTCGAATAGGGGGGGGCTATCGTTAAGTTAGCCCCCCCCCAAGCTATTATTTTAACTAATACGCTTTATATTTCCTTAACGAGTGTGGTGCATTGATTAGGCACGTTAAAATTATCGAACTCGAATATGAGGGGGGAGGGGCTATCGTTAAGTTAGTCCCCATTTTTGTTTTAATTTCCATCCCCCCTTGATGGTGCAATAAAAACTTTAGGTGGTGCATTACGGTGCAAATATATTTCTTTGAATTGAGAAGGGGGGGGAGGGGCTAACGTAATGCACCCGAAAGAGTAGTCAAAAATCTCATTTTGCCAACTGATCAAAATGGTTACTCATCCCCCCTCAAGGGCATATAAGTACCATAAGGACCTTTTTCGCTCGTTACTAAGGACAATTTTCTTAAAGGGAATATAAACTCAGATATTTGGTGTGAAACACCAATGTTTTCAACTCTGGCCGCTTTTGCCTTTGACTTTAAAAGTGTTTGGCGCCACTGTACAAGGTAATTTGAAAAATTGAAGGGGTCTTCCATAAAGATTGCTTTGCAGGATATATTCCCTTATTATAGGCTTCTGCCATTACTTAATCTTTTAAAGAACCAATTTTAAAAATGAAAGGTCTAAGACTTACGGATCCTAATCTTTTAAACGTGAGTGCTCCAGCTTCTCTAAGAAACTACGTAGTATTAACGCGTGCTTTTTAAAGTCTGAACAGTGTTGTCAATGTGTGGGATAAATCCCACAAACAATGTGGGATTTTTAACAATTTTTTGGGCTATGTGGGATAAAGGGATTTTTAAGCGAAAGTCAATGATTTTGTGGGATTTTTGACCTTAAATTTGTTATTATTGTTTTTGAAAAACCACTTATTTTTCTATGCCGACAGCCGCCCCTTAGGCTAGTGCTAGCCTAGCCTAGTACACATAGTGACGCAGCTCATAAACATAGCTAGACACATAGAACTACACAATTTAGCAATGTATTCGAAATCGTCGAATATTAACTGACTATTAGCTTTTTGGGAATCAAATTGAATAAAAAAAGTATTTTCGATTTATTTTTTCCCCTCGCTAGTCTACGAAACTTAAAAATATTTGGAAAGTTCTGCTCTGAGTTTTGGGAGGCGGTGTGGCTAAAAACGTTTTTGGGGTTTGGCTGAAAATTTTGTAACTGGGCTGTGGAATTTTCGCTCCTCAAACATTGGCAACACTGCTCTGAACAACGAGTCTCATTAGATTGTTGGTCGATGCTCCGATATCGCTGAAAGGAATTCTTAGAACGCGTCTAGTCTCGACTCGAAACGGCTAACGCCAGGCTGCCAGCCTTTTGATTTAGGGGGAAAAAACTTCATTTATCGGGAAGCCTTACAGGTTCGATTTTAATTTTAATTTTTACTAAATAAAATTTTTGGTAGAACAATTAAAACAATTTTTTTCACGGTGTTCAGATCATTTTAAATATCTACGTTTCAGATTGCTGGCGCCATCTGGCGAAACTTCGTGGATTTAAAAATCGACCTCTAATGTCGTTACCCCTCTAAAAGAATCTTCTCTAAGCTTGTAAAACACTAAAATAAAGTGCGTTGAAATTAAATTTAATTATACCAAAGCGGGAAAGGGGAGAAAACGTTTAGAAAAGTCTAAGAACAAAACAAAATGAAGCTATTGGGATAAGAAAAACCAGGAACGGAAATAAAAGAAACGCAATTATAAGATCAATATTATTCGAAAGGCCTAAAACCATTTTCGCGTGTAACAGCTAGGCGCCGGGGGTGGGGGTGGCGCAAAAGGGTAAACGCGTAAAAGGTAGGGGGAGAGGTAGGGTCCGGGGCAACACAAAGCCTTTTGGCGTTGGGGTGATGGATGGGACCAGATTTGGACGGCCGCACCATCCGAGCTAAGACATCCGAGAAAACAGAAATGCAGTCTTTAACAATGGGCCCAGAGAGAGAGAGAGAGAGAGAGAGCCACCAAGAAAGAAACTGTTTTGCTTAGCCGCGATGGAAAAAGCTCCATTATTATCCGAGCGACGAAAAGCTGGCCTCCCTTTCTCCGATTCGTCCACGCCTCTGACCGAAAAGCCTCGACTCTCTCGACGGTAAGACATACTCTCCCTACGAGGCGCTCTACAATCTATACAGCGCGCAAACTGAAAAAGTCGACCTATTTCATTCTGCATTCCAGAAGGAATTGGACGATGGATGAAAGGAGGCCTTGTTGAAAACAAAAGATTAAGTAGTCCCCGAAGCAGTCGACTCTTTTTCTACGCCGGCAGATTTCGAAAGACTACAGATAAACCATAACCCACGTAATATATAAAAGTAAGTGTGGTCTTATTCTCACAACCCTAATATTTTAATTATAAACTATCTGTTTCAACAAGAGTATTTATTTATAGTCCACCCCGGGTGCCACCCGTTTGGCCGTGATTTGGGGTTGACACCCGACCGTTAAAAAACAACTTACACAAACTAGAGACTAGTAAGTAGCACACAATGATATCCGCCCCGGGTGTCACCCATGCTAGCTACGTCACTGCACGCTAGGTATCTCATGCAGTGCCACATTATCCATAAGGTACCCACCATTGAGTTGGGAATAAATAGAGGTACAACTAAATCTGGCTAGCGCGGGACCAATTTCGTTCAATAAGGAGACTTTATCAACTTTATTGTTCTACCGTGGCGGCATATGTCTCTAGTGGTGGCAACTATATTGCAATTGAATTTTTTCGCGAATCTGATGCGAAATTGAAATGTATGATTACTCGTAACAAACAAACCTTTGAAGTTGTTTAAAAATAATTTTATTTGGTCAACACGATCCTTTTTAACTCAAGTTACGGTGAGTTAGCTAATAATTATTTATTTTTAGCCATATAACTTTACAAAATATATATGGCGCTACCGCCTAATTATAAAGATGAATTTCGTACAGGTCCCGCTTAACCATGGCAACCGAAATCGTAATTGTAATTCTAGCAGTATTATTCCCAATTCAATGGTACCCACCGAGAGCTCGGGTCAAGCCGGGGCCCATGCGTCAGAAGGAGGAGGTGCCCTGCCATTAGTTAATACGGCACTAATCTCATTGGTTCTCCAACACTTTCATAGCGATTGAAGCTCGAGCCAGTGACGTGTTTCCTTCCCCCTCTCGTGCTGGGGTTAAATTAGACCATGATGCTCCCTAAGTATAAATAAGTACATTCTCGGTTCTACGAAAGACCTTATAAATCAGAAGGTACCCTGGAGACGACCGCTCACAGCGAGGTTTTACCAACCTTGCCAGTTAACTGTTAGATATCGATGGCCGAGAAATCTTTTTTGTAGGCCGCCAAGGTTTATTGAAAATGCAAATTCTCTTAAGAGTTAAATACTTAAGTAAATGATTAACTATTGAATCGTAACGTAAAATTGACTCGCGTCACTTGTTACCTAAATAGGATTCGGTTAGTATTTATCCAATTATCCTGCCAAAAAAAGAGAGTAAGAAGTGACGAATTTCCTCTTCCGGCTATGTATGTTCTCCGCGACAGATCAACCATAAATTCATAAACTATGTTAATTTTCAGAGGGGTCGATAATGTGGCGTAAATTTACATTAACTAGTACTTCCACCCGATTCTCAGATAACAGAACTTTGCGTTCTCTGACCGGGGTAAATTTGATGATAAATCAGATATCAGATTAACCGTATTTGCTAATTTTCTAATCTGAAATCATCGTAAGCCGTTAAGCCCCGTTTCCAAATACGATATTTTTCAGGCTTTTCGCTTTTGACGCGCTTTTATTTCAAAATAAGCCTATATCAAATCCGTTTAGATATCTGCTTATCGTGACAAAAAAGCCGATAGAGAAGCTTCTCGCGGTTGCTTTTGACGCAAAAGCGGGATTTTTGTTCGGAAAAATCGTGATTGAAAATGGGGCTTAAGACACAATTTAAGCTTTTTTATATCCCTCGACTTTTAGGCATTCCAAATTTTACTAACTGTTTATTTTACTTTAAACAAATTATACATATACCAAACGTATTCAGATAGTTGAATCAGCTTAGAAGAACTATATATAGCACATCAGATGAGATCGGTTAATTGGGATAATGAATCAAGTACAATTTGATTTCATATTGCTTGGAGAGGTAAATAACAATAATCAGCTAAGCTAATACCCAAGACACCACCATAGGCCTAAGTGTCTGGTAAACCCAATTCCCGATGGCGTAGGAGGGTGGTGGCAAGCCCTTCACGCCACTCAAGCCAACACACTTACTATTCTTCTTCTTCCTAATGACTGCACCAAAGCTGCCAGTTATTGTTGAGGTTTGTCGCGTGAAAAAATCCGATTCTCGGAGTACACTTCATCCAGATAATATGGAGTATACCGCTTACCTCAGATTGTTTTTTTATGGAAAGGGGAAGATAACTTGCAAACTCAACGCGGAAAGAGTTCTTCCGAGTTTTTACCCACTGCAACCAGCTGGAATCAAAACCGGCTCCTCTTGCAGCAAGGCGAGAGTGCTAACCACTTCGCCACCTCACTACAACATTAACCTGCTCACTGATTTTTTACGATCCGAATAACTTGATCAGGTGGCCGTTGCAAGTGCTACCATTCACCAATATAATTGACGGATTTTGAAGTGACGTTTTAGCGCGCGACACTACAGGTACATGTCTTGGGCACACAGCCTTCTTTGCGTGCTTTTTTGACCATAACATGTAGAGGTATTTTCACGCGCAAAATGAATTTTAAAAGCCGTCAATTTCGCTTCTTACTTGCAACCGTCTATTACGTAACTTATAATAAAACTTCAAAAAATAGATTTTATTTACCGAAAAGTTTTCCGTAAATATAGATGTATTGCATATTGTATTTAAGGGTCGGTAAACGGAGGTAATCGATTTCGAAAGCGAACGGAGATCGTTAGCGACACGCGTAATAACCCGGTCGGATTCGGTATAAATGTCCCGAAAGAATGGGCTTGGCCATTATTGTTCCCTTGGCAATCGCCGTCACTATTCGCCTTATAATGGATCGAATGGCTACTTATTTATACAAACGATACTACAGGCCCGGAAAATTATTTCACCCGAAGCGAAGGGCGGCATTAGCTTGACCCTTTACTGACCCATTTATACTGAGCACTCGCTACTGCCCTCGTAGTCGCTCCGGGTCCTCGGCTCGCCCAATGTCCGGTTATTATCTATTTCATCAAAGACAAGGGCAATATTGGGCTGAAGCTAAGGGCCTCTGTAATAATTCCCTGACCAACGATGCTCCTTTTTTCTAGGTAAGGCCGAAGCTTCTCTGCCTCTGACCGCTCGGGAAGATGGACAATGGGAAATGGTCCCGATCCATCATTGTCTCGCTACTGTCGCCCAATAATAGAGGGAGAAAAATCACGTGATACCGTCTATTATATTAAATATAATATGTATAGGTATATATAGGCCAACCATTATACATTACATAATTTATTATTTGTTATTTTACTATTGACGAAACAGATGATCATTTAAGAAATTTTTGTTGAAATAATATGCTCGATATGTTACAACTTTGCACTAACTCTCAACCTGTTTATGTACGTCCAAAATTGATCGAATTCTGTTCAATTAGAACAGAGTTGTTACGTCACAGTGTTACTTTAAGTTGGAATTTTAAGTTCGAAAATGTTATTATTAAAATAACAATATTTTTACAGCATCTTTAAAAGCTTAATTCTCAACTAATTATAATTTATTCAGCGAGAAAAGAATTCGGCGTGGTCCAAAACATTTTTAATTTATATAGGGTGTTTCAAAAGGTTATGCAAAAATTTGGAGTTGTAGGGGTGAGTTGAGAAGTATGCCGGTTTTTTTACCATTTTCCTACGATGAGTGAAAAGAGCGCCAGAGAGCTTCGAAGTGTGGCACTACTAGCCCCTGGAAGTAGGCAAGCGCAAAACGAAGCAGCAGGGAAATGCGAACATTAAGGTTTGGGTTCGTGTGATTGGTAAAAAAGGAAACTTAAAAAGTATTTCAAGTCCCTGCTGCTTGGTTTTGCGCTTGTTGCAGCCTACTTCCAGGGGCTAGTAGGCCACCCTTTGAAGCTCTCTGGTGCTCTTTTAACTCCTCGTAGGAAAATGGGGGAAAACAGGCATACTTCTCAACTCACCCCCTACAACTCCTTAAAAATTTTTGCATAACCTTTTGAAACACCTTTTATATATAGATTCCCTTTAAAAATGTCACAATTTCAGAAAATAAGTAGAGCATATTCTCCGTAAAATCTAAATAACAACCGCAATATAGAAAGTGTGGTAATTCCGCGAATAGATTCGTACAATTCGCTCCTGTTGATTGAGCATAAAAGTTCAGCTTTTCGATATAAATGGACTACGTTTTTTCTATAGGCTCTTCGCCCCCCCCCCCCCAAAAGGTTAAAATTTGCGGGGGTTTTTTATTTTGAAATATAAAGGTCTAAAGCAGCCGATCAAGCCCGAACAATGTGAATTTGGACGATACGGGTGCTGCCAAACGAACGACTTAAAAGAAAAAAGACTTTTGAAATCAATAACCATCGCGGCTTTGTTCACGAGAAAAAGCGTTTTTCTTTAAAGTTCTATATTACCTCGATAGGATTGAGGGAAGCGAGATGATGGGGGTAATGAAGAACACCTTTTTTTTGTAGACAAGCGATTCCCGAAATTTATCGCTTTGGGAATAGCTCCGGATCATTTAAGTGCGAGGAACAAAGTTAAGTTCCATTCCCCGTAGCTCCGCGAAATAGCCAGCCTGACACGTCCGGGAGTTTCGCGAAGAGGCGGCGAGGAGGTCGAAATATATCTCTTATCGATATATGAAGACATCGCAATGTTCCAATTTAATATTATCGATGATACATTGCCTTTTAACGTGACGAAGTTTCTGGTCAAAACTAAAGGAGACATTTTTCCAGGCCACTTCTTCTCGGAGCAATTTCTGTACGCCGCCAAAGCCATCTTTACACCCACTCTATAACACCCCATAAAGGACGGAACATGTCCAGTTAGGTCGACAAATGGTCATTGCCGTTACGAGCGTCCGAACCCCTTATTTTGGCCCGCCCACCCCCGTACCCCGTTTTTCATCCACCCTCGACGCGCGGACATCGAGAATATAGCTTTAAACTAGCCTTCTCTTTTGTAGCGTACAGCTTTTTCTTCTCATTTCTTCGGCGACTCTTTATTATTATTTCCCTCTTTCGGAGGGGACTTGTAGGACTCGCGACTTTTGCCGTAAGACTTACGGCCACTCGTATATCGTTGGGGGGGGGGGGAGTTTGTCCGCCGAAAGAAAAGGATGCTCGAGAATCAGTCAAAGAAGACGGGAAGATGG